>NC_132883.1:38781236-38936236 GCF_030463535.1 Salminus brasiliensis | reverse complement strand
TTGGAGCTCAACAACATCATCGAGAACCAGGCCAAGCTTCTGGAGACGCAGAGGCGGCGCATCGAGGAGCTCGAGACTCAGCTCGACCGCGTCAACCAGGAGAACCAGGACCTTCGTCTGGACCGGAAGCCTGGGGGCGATAACTTATCACAGAACCACAACCACGAGCAGAGCTCAAAGCCCAACCAGCCCTTATCTATGACTAACCACAACGCCAACAGTGTCCACCACAACAGCAGCGGTAATGTGCCCTCGTCCACAGTACCTGGCCCAGCCCGGAGGACCCACACCAGGCTGACCCGAGGCCTCTCATGTGGTTCGGCCCCTGTGGAGAAGGAGAGGGGGAGGCTGGAGCGTACCGACAGCACTGGAACCAACAGCACTTCTACTCTACGGAGACAGTAAGTGGGACTGTTTCATTTGCCTGCACTGTTGGAGCTGGATTAGTTTTATCAGGGGTGACACCTGATATTAGTTTGTACACACCGGTCAATGCCAATGTCAGTGTAGAATTGTAAAACACAGAACAAATGCTGAAATTGAGACATTTGCATCTACCTACATTAGCAAAAAATGAAATAATTTAATACTAAAATTCTAAAAAATGAGAAAAACGCAGCACAGCATCCCAGCGCCACTTAAACACTCACAGATTTTGAATGTGACACATCTGTCATTGAATATCGGGATACGTCCCAATTGCATACTTATTACTCATACTGACTAATTTTTGAGTATGAAGTATGTAGGATAGATAGAAATGCTCAAATATCCAAATGTTGTTTCTTGAGTGTGGCTTCGAAGGACAGTATCATCCCACAATGCAAGACGAAACGGAAAGGGAGGTGCAACATGGTCTGGAAAAATGATTTGAAAAAATGGCTGATACCGAAGCAAGTTGAGCGGCAACAGCAGGTGGAGTACCTGCAGTGACGGACGTTGGCATAGCAAAGCTTCATCTGTTCCTCTTAGTAGAAACGGATTAGTAAGCTAATATTTGGTGCACTAACCTGCCAAACTTGCACTGTTATTAGAACATAGTCTTTACCTCATAGTGTTAGTGTGTGGTACGCAATTGGGGCGCAGCCTCAGATTGAAATATTGCTCAAATTGGAACATCTGTCTGATTGGCCTTGATTTTTTGAGGTGTGTAAACGGAGGTCACTTTAGTGCACCATCGAGAAACAGGCCAAACTTCAGAAGCTGCAGCAGTGGCACCATAACTGCTTATTTTTGGGCAGTTACAACATGACTAATGTCTGTTAGCAGGTATGATTATCATGTTAGTTTGAGGTCAATCCATAAGACATCCGATATAATTTTTTTTACCTTGCAGATTTGTATGAGATTAAGCCCCCCTCACCCTGATAAAACTAGTCCAACCCAAAAAGCAGTGTGGTTCACCGGTGTCATTGCCTTGGTTGTCCTTTTTCCCCCTTTAATGCAGTGTGTGCTGGTGTGTGGAGGGGGAAAGCCGTTGCCTGCAGCCCAAAATTTTTCAGCAGTCCAACGTTTTCAGTTCTGTGGGTGTAATTTGGTGCCATGTATAGCGAGTGTGTGGGCTGTTCAATACAGTAACTGCAGTCATTTGTGAGTGTGAGCGTGTGCGTATGCGCATGTGTGAGGCAAAGAGCCTTGCTTTGAAACACAGTAAGAGAATATCTGCTTTTTCTCTGTGTGGGAGTGCTATTATATGAGTAGGGGAGTTTGCTCTATGGGGTCGTGAGGTTTAGTGTGTTTGCGAGAGTGTGTGTGTTTTAAGGAGAAGACTGATGCATTGTGTGTGTGTGTATGTGTGTGTGGGAGTGTTATTTGTACTCATCCTATAGAAGAGTGTGTCATTTCCATACAAACCAGTTGGAGACAAAAATTGTCAGTTGAAAGTGTTTTTTGTTCCTGAAACTCGAGTGGGGAAAAAAATGACACCTGCATCTTACCTTGATAAGCAATCTTTCTTCATTTCTTCCCTCTGCTGGAGGCTTTTGTGGCCTTCCAGCTTTGGAGGAGGCAAAATGAGGTCTGATATTGCGCACTGAAAGGTTAAGCTCTTTGGAGATGTTTGTTCGTGTCCTTGGGTGAAACAAGCTGTAATGAAAACAACAACTACAGAGAATCGGGCCCAGTGTGTGGCTTCCTCCCTGCCACAGTAAGCAGCATTTTCCACCGGCCTTATATAATTATGTTTGCTCTCTTATTGCAACCAGCTGCATCTCAGCCCCAAAGTCTCTGTTCAAGAGTCTCTCGAGCACCAGTGTCGTTTCACTGTCCATCTTTCGCTCACTGCTGTCTAAAAGTGTCCAAAAAATCCATCGGTTTCTATAGGAGATGTGACAAAAATGTTGCAGATTTTTTACGACAGATGAAAACCACAGTGCTTTGTGACAACTAACTACAAGTACAATCATTTTATTTAATCTTACAAACTGCACTGCACTAAAAGATAATATTTACAGGTTGGATCATAAAACATCAGTACAGTGTCAGAAAACATTGATTTTTATTGAGTGTTTCACCCATAACTATACTCTTTTAGATGAACTGCAAAGTTAAGGGACTGAAAGTCTGCCCGTCTCAAGTTTGCTTAAGACCACCTAGATGTTCGACAGAGCTTAGGAAAATGTGTTTGGCAGAAAGAACACCACATAGCAACACCAAAATCTCATCCAAACTGTGAAGCACGGTGGAGGGAGCATCATGATTTGGGGCTGCTCTGCTGCCTCAGGGCTAGGGTGTCTTGCAGTCACTGAGGGAACACAGGTACCAAAACTTGAATTTATTCACAGAAACTTCAGCCAGAAGTTTTCCAGGCCCTAAAAAAAACATGCCCCCAACTAGTGGTGGACACCATACTATTGTGAGGTAGTAAGACATTGTTACAGATATGTAATCTGTAGCCTATAAATATCAATAAATTGTTCATCGCTTTAGTGTTTTTAAGTACAGACAGTATTTATGAAGTAGCAACTTAAAATGGTCTTGACCTGTGAAGAAAATCCACAGTGAACAATCCCCTGTACATACACAATATGTTTGTGGACAACCTAATGAATGAACTCAGCTATTTTAAGTTGCACCAATTGCTGACACAGATTGACACAGATGGTCTAGTCCCTGTTGAGAAGTATTGCAAATAGAGTAGGACTGTATAGAGGAGATGATCACAAACCTAGCATGGCACCATGCCTAATGCCTGGCGTTGGCTAGAGGGGTAAAAAGCCCCCTAGCATTAAGCTGTGGAGCAGAGGAACTGTGTTAAAAGCAGAATACACCATTTTTTAAACCCTTGATTTCAGAAGAAACAATGAATGAGCAAGTGTCCCAATACTTTTGTCCATGTAGTGTATGGCTGTTTTACCTGTAATCTGAAAGGTTGTTTCTTATGTAAAATAATGAAATAATGCAGTCAGATTTACACATGTGCTGGCATTCAGTAGTTTGGTATGTCATGATATTTAACCCACTTGGAAATAACATAATGGACACTTTACTGCAGTTACGTCACAAAAGCTGCCTATGCACCAGAGATTTCTTAGATAAGCAGAGCGTCTATGCTATCACAAGCTCCCACTACGCTGTTCTGATCACATCCTCTGTTCCTTCCTCTGAGCAATATAACAGCAAGCATAATCACAGCAGGCTCTGCTACGGCACAGCAGAAGGTGCAACGGTCCCAGAACTTTTTACACCCTCAGAAAAGGTGGAAAACTCTCACCTAGCTTGGAGGAGGGAATACTGCAGGATCTCATATATACACACACATATGTTTACAGTCGCAAATTGCATGGCTGTGATGAAAAAAGGCCTGAGAGCATAGTAAATATGCATGCAAATATGCCTGCATAAGCAAAGAATTAATGAAGCATTAAAGAAGAAAAAACATTATAAAAAATTTAATAAAATGAAATCAAAAGGAAAATAAATAAGAGGTCCTGCTTTTCCACTGGATAGCAGTTGTAATTAGTACAACTGCTATCCAGCCTCTAAGCTGTTAATCAGTCCTTGGGATACCCATGAAAAATCTTCCAGGAGTTAATAAAGCTTAGGATAACATGTCCTTTAGTCATTTTTAGTACCCTAAGTGAGGAAGAGCAGTCGAGTTAGCCATACACCTGTTGGAAAGTGTCATGGTGTGTACGGCCAGACCTGAAGGGATGAACACTCGCAGAGATGGAATCAAAGCAAGATGGTTTATTAAACATGATAAACACAAGTTAACCAAACAAAGTGCAGCAACTAAGAGAAACAACCGTAAACTGAACCACAACGTGACAAACAAAATGGCAAGCCAAAACAAACCTGGGACTGGGAGGAACTGAGCGTGGAGAAAAGAATGTAATGAGGGGAGAACCAAGGAAGAGGCTAGAACTGACAACTGCAAGCCGTGCTTGGGCAATGGGGGAGTAAACAAACTAAGGGCAGAGCTGCGCTCTGTAAACAAAAGAGGAGTAGCTGGGAACCAGCCGCTAGACCACAAGGCAAGGCCGACCTAACCTGACTTTGGAGCGTGCTGCCTTGAACGTGGGTCACCTTGGAACCTAAGTCAGAAGCGAACATACCTCGCTTGCCTCTAGGGTAGGTTGGAGAACTTCGCCTGAACGTGGACCGCAACCTAGAGCCGTCCTGAACATGCTTGTAACGTGTGCGGAATCTCAGAGCGTCCCAGAGATTCCAACGGAGTCAATTCACGGCAGTGAACAAAGGGGGTAACGCTCCTTAAGTACTCCCAGTCCCAGGTGAAACACATGAACAAACAATTAGCAGTGAATCAACACAAATGAACGGATATGAACAGAAAGTCCTTTTTTGGGCCTGTGGGCAACGGCTCGGGATCGCCCCGGGGGAGGGTGCGATAACGAGGGCCTGACAGAAAGCAGCCATAACTGATCATAAGTTACTGCTTTAACGTCATTCCCAGCACTCAAAATGTGTGAGAGTATCACGGTTTATTAAATTGAATAACAGTCATTCCCAGCACCCTAAGTGTGGGAGATCATCAAGTAACAGCCAGAACATTTAATGCCCTCTGTCAACTGTTACATTTAACAGCAGCAGTACAAAGGGTAGACATATGCTTGTTTTGCCTGAATGTGTGTTAAAAACTTGTAGTTGTAGGCTAGACCTGTGTAGTATTAAATCCATTAACACAGAATGCATTTAAATTATATATATTAAAAAAGAAAGTATGTGATATTTGGGGTATAAATGCTCAGGTGTGCTTTTACAAGCCTGTGTACTACCATATGTTTTGGGCTCAGAATAAAACACACTGATTTTTTATTTACACAGCGCTCATGAAAAAAAAGTTCTGCTTTTGGCTGATTTACACCTCCACATCATAGTATAGCTTTGCTTTTAGCACTGTAACAAGAGCATTGTGATTGTTTCCCATGCTATTTTTGAGCTCCCCTTTTGCAGACACTGGCATATGTTATGTTCATCAAATAGTTCCTGGAATCAGCTTGTTTTACAGCTCTGTTTGGTGAGACTGGATTGTCTTTTCAGTGAAGAGACAACAGTGAGGTTTACGGTATGTCACTACCATGTATCGAACTTATTATTTAAATATCTTTAAACCCATTAGCTTGATGCTAACTTAACCTGAGGAGTCTCAGGAGGAATGGTAAATGACTGTAGAGGTGGTGGGTTTGGATGGCATAACGGTAATACAGTATCCTTGGGGCAATGGTGGCTCAGCGGTTAGAGCACCAGGCTATTGAGGTCAGGGTTGTGGGTTCTATGCCCAAGCTTGGCTAGCTGCCACTGTTGGGCCCTTGATCAAGGCCCTGCTCCCCTTGCGCTGGAGCAATGGCTCTGAACATTTGAGCAGTTATTATTTACCTTTAATCTATATTTAGTTGTGGGGTACATCTACACAGTCCTGCAATTACAAAACATAGCTACAATATTTAGTTATAAACATGCAGTGAGTTTCTTTAATACAATATTTTGATAATGTTACCAACCATGCTAGAAAAAATGAAATAACTAAATAGTTGTCCAGTTATCATTAGTAGTTTTTTCTGTTTATAAAGGAATGTAAATGCCAATTAGTTCAACAGTAGCTTGTACTCCTTTTTTGCTGGGTTACCCAAACATGTGCTGTTTAGCCATTTTGCATTAGGAAACTATGCAGACTATGGAGACTATGGAGAAATATGATTAGTATTCATTCACACCTCCTCTCTGCATCTCTCTTATTACAAATGCCTGTGTTCTCCCCCTCCTCTTCCCTGTACTCCCACAGGGCCTGTTAGTCATTAGTAAGTAACACATATTAGATATTTATGTAGGTGTAAAGCACTGCAGTGATTGGCCACGCTTGATCGGCAGTACAAGGATCACTGTCAAAGCAGATTCCTCCATTCCTGTATGGATTTGGTTGGGCCCCTGCAATCATCTGTCGAATGTTATGGATATAAAGGTTGTATATTCAGTACCACGGATAGCTCCACCGCTCCACAACAAAGGTAATAGCTCTGTGCACATTTACATATATTTGCTTTTACTTCATCCTCATTAGAAGAGAATTGATCTGAAAGTGCTTTATAAAAAAAAATAATTAATCAAGATGGTTGTCAACACCTATAATGGTGCTACTGGATTTGGTATCTAGCCTGTTGTTTGAACATGCCTGAAACTCCATCCTTTTAGCTAATATAAGCCACTTACATTCACAGGGCACTATGCCCTAAATTCTGACACTTTACACCAATACCTGCGGAGGTATTGTCCAACACCTCTGGAGCTTCCCCAAGGGGCAATTTCCAGAGCCGTTAGCTGGGCTTCCCCAAGCAGCATGTCCCAAAGGGGTGCTTTCCCACAACTCTACTTTCCCCCGGGCCGCATAGCAACCCATTTTCCAATAGCTAGAGTCTGGCAGTGATGTGCATCCTAGGGAAGATTGTCTCAGAAAACTGACTGCAAGTATCAAAAACACCATATTCTCCCAAAGTGGGTGTTGAGTTTTACTACATTGCAACTTCAGCTGTCAAAAGGCTTTCCCTAGTGAACTGTCTGTATGCAAAGTTAGGCCTGTAATTAAAATTGATCCTAGTCCATTATATGGAAGTCTTGGAATTTTAGAGTTGGTCTGTTTTACAGATCTGTTTTGATTATGCCAGATTTTCTTTTTCGAAGAGGACACAACAGCAGTTGAGGTTCACAGTTTGTCTCTTCCAGGTACCAAACTCTCATTATTCATCTATGACATTTTCTATTTTAGGGCACCTTTAAAGTGAAGTGTTTGCATATTGCATATTGTTGGCCATGCACTGCCATCTGTATTTTCCCTTTTTCAGTCATGTGGTGTGAACTGAACACGCAAGCCAACTAATTAAGAGAGAACTAGTTTAATTGTCATCAGTTTTGTATTCTTCAACATTATCAACAATGTAAATTAGTTGTTGTAGTCTTGGCATGTGTCATGACATATGGCCAACAATACACTTGCCTTTGCCATAGCTGACCTCAAAGTGCCTTAACAGGGCTGCATTTGGCCCAGTATCGTCCGCTAACTGGACTGAGCCTGACAGATATTTGTGATATCCAGTCTTGAACAAACCATTGACAGCTATTTCAGGCTCTTCCTGCAGACACCCTACCTGCAATAAAAGTGGCTATTACAGATTTTACTAGAGTACTTGGTTTTAAATGGAATGCTATGGTCCAGCAAAGAGTTCAGGGCGATCAGCCTATTGTTTAGGACACTAAACACTGATGAGCCATAACATTAAAACTATCTGCTTAATATTGTGTAGGTTCCCTTTGTGTTGCCAAAACAGCTCTAGCATTCCCAAGTACTGTCCAGGCAGGCTGGAGTTCCCTTCCCACATGCAGCAGTCAGCCTTGAACGCCCATGACTTGATCCACTGGTTGTTCTTTCTTGGACCACTTTTGGTAGGTACTGACCACTGCATACCAAAAAACCCCACAAAACCTGCCTGATGTTTTGGAGATGCTCTGACCCAGTCGTCTAGCACTACAATTTCACACAACACCTTCAAGAACTGACTGTTTACTTGCTACCTAATATGTACATCTCACCCCTTGAGAGGTACCATTGTTATCCATTGTTACCAGTGAATGTTATTCATTTCACCTTTCAGGAGTTTTAATGTTATGGCTGACTGGGTATTTCTGCATTTACTATAGAGATGCTCATGCTTGTGTGTGGGGTTATTTTCTGACCACTTTTAAAGGCCATTTAAAAGGCTTTTTTTGCCTTGCAAATGCAGGTCATGCATTGCTGTTCTCAACATCACTTTGCTCTCTGAATCCTTCTCTGTCCCCATCTCTCCCGCTCCTTTCTAATGCCTCCGCACCTGCATCCTCTTCTCCTCCACCTTTTCAGGGCAGTGAAGTGATCCCTCACTAGCTTTTCTCATTTCCTCTTTACTCCACTGCACTGGTTTATTTATTTTTTTCTTTTTTGCTCCTCAGGCCAGACGATTCCGGAAAATTCCGGAATTCCGGGAAATGTTATTGTCCCAGCATTCTGAACAGTGAATTTCCACCATCATCAGATTTTATTCATCTCTTATCTCACAGCCCCTATCTCAGATTTATATCTCCATCTCTGTCCCCTTTTCTCTTTCCTGTGTCTGTCCGTCCTTTTTCTCCTCTCTGTATCCCTCTCTCTTGCTCTCTCCGTCAGTGAAAACAGATGGAGAGTCAGTGTGTGTCCCACGGTTTCCCTTTTTGAGACAAGCATGCTGGGAGAGGTCTCTCTCTCTCTCACTTTCTCTCTCTCTCCTCTCTCTCTTCTCTGTCTCTCCCCCTCCTTTTTTTTGTCCTCTCATGCTCTTCCTCTCGGTCCCTCTCCCTCCCTCATATCACTCTTCCTCTCCCTCTGTTTATCATGTGGTGTCTAGCTCATCAGCAGAAGGTCATGCTAATACTGAAGGTGCTAATTATTGACCCGTGATGCTTTTAACTGCTTCTGACGACCCAGACTCCACAGCAGGCACATCCAGCATGTCAGCAATCTGTTTTCCCTGCTCTCTCTCTCTCTCTCCTTTCCCTCTGTCTCATCATCCTGACTTAAACTGACTCCCTTTTTATTGTTTTGAAGCCCCTGTAAATCTCTTGAATCAAACTGAAGGTGAAGCATCAGCTCTACCTGTGAATGTGAGTGTGTGGACCTGTTCGATTCCATCACCAACTAACCTGATTTAAGATCATCAACCTCTTGAGGTTGTGTCCTCATATGGGGGCATTACATTTCTGCTTCTCCATGATACTTACGTTAGACCATGATGCTTAATTTTTTAACCTTTGACCTTTTGGCCTCATTTGAGGACATTGTTTTTTTTGCAAAAACAGCATCCTGTACAACGACTAAGTTTAGTTTTTATACCTGTTAGGTCCTACTAATCCCAAGGAGAAATTAAAAATGCACACCAAGCAAATGTCTGGGTCTCAGGATGTTAAGCACTAATTTACCAGGTGTAACCAGGTGTTGGATGAGAACTATTAATAATAATAAACTCTCATGAGGAGAGATTTGGAGATGTTTAAATGAACACAGTGATGCTAGGTCCCTATTTTTGTATGAATATTATTAGTATTTATTCTAATATTAGTGTTTACTGGGTAAATAAACACTTACTGCCCAGAAAAAGAGCTTTTCATTTGAAATTTCACAGGTACCTACTTTGCATAGTACTTTACTTCATACATCGTTGTCATAGCAATCTGATGACCATATTCAACCAGTAACATAAAAACACAGTGGCACACAAAGTTTCAGTTTTACAACAATGAATGATCGTCCATTTTATGTCAGAGTTTGGACATGCACAAGCTGTAACTACTCCGGGGCAGATTTTAATTAAAGAGGACAAAGACAAGGAAACAATAGGTTTTACAGGCTTCAGTCTCTTGAACTGGGGGCTTTTATTATCCAGTGGTGAGTACAATTGTTCAGTTATTCAGAAACTACTATAGAAATGCTTAAGGAACTGTTTCACACATGTGCATTCACTGGAGAATTGTATGGTAATTAAGCAGGAAGGGGTTCAAATCTAGAGCACTTACAGTCAGATCGGTCACATATTTTCTGGTTACAGGAAGAAACAACTTGATAGACACACTCAGTTATTACCTTAAATGCCCAGGAGCTGTTAGAAGGACCAGATTTCCATTTTTCACTCTTGTCTCTTAATCACTGAATAAGGTTTTCATGCAGTTACTGAATAACCGTAAGGCTTATGGTGTAATAGGACTGTGAATTCAGGAGATTATGTGTATTTATATGTATTAGGGTTTTAATGTTCTTCATTTTAGCTTTTAAAGGTTCCTAGTTTAAGTCCATAACCCACATCATTACAAAGATGAGAAACTCACTTCATTATGATAAAAGCGCCATTTACTCCATTTGGTGAATATGAGTAGAGTGTAAAATGAGCTTGAGCCTAATGTTTGTATGTGATATAGCTGTCCTTTCTACTGTCTGCTGTGTGACTCTGCAATGTGTGATACTTCTTGTCTGGTTTGTGGTAGACTTTTGTCTAATGAAGGAAACAGATAGACTATCCCAGCCATGTAAACCGATTAGAACCCCTGACCAACACGTAAGATGCAGGCTTACAGTGGCAGGGGAATTCTATGGATTATTATATATGATTATTAGGGAGGTCATGTAAGGAGGCCCTACCCAGTATTAGTATGCTGTTCCTAATAAATTGCTTTGTGAGTGTACATGAACATTGCATAGTTTGAGCTAGTTCTGCACAACATTGCAATGTAGCTGCGACAGCATATAAGCAGTAGCCTACAGGCTTCACACTCTGAGAAATGATTCCTGAGGTTTTTCCAAAACTGGACTGACTCAAAATGTTACCAAGCTGAGGTGTGTGTGTATGTGTGTGTGCGTGTGTGAGCAGTCTCTCAGTGAGTCAGCCTATACCGCGTAAACTGCGCATGCCTGTCTCTGTGTGTGTTCACCTGTTCTTCAAGTAGACAAAGAGACACACTGCGTGTGAGAGGATGGGAGTGTTTAATTAGTGTGACCTGACATTAATTACTGTAGCCCAGGGGTGTTAATTACCACTGTGCTCTCTGCTTTATGTAATCCCGTTGCTTCTGAATTCCATTGGACAAGTCTCTGGCTCAGCAAAAGTTTGACCTCGAACCGTCACCCCATTCGTTTACAAACGTCTATACAAGCTGCATGTTTACTGAGGAGGCATATCCATGTGTTTTGATGCCACTAGATGTAACTAAACCATAAAACTGGATCTTTTCTTTCCCAGGGACACAAACAAGCAAGCGTGCAAATCCTGACATCAGACAGGTCAAGTTACAACATTGCACTGCATAAGAAAACCAAGACGAGGATGTGAAGATGAATATGAAAAAATAATACACTGTAGGATTATATAAAATAATACACTGTAGGATTATAAATCTACACAAGAGTCAGTTTTAATATTGAATCAGTGCATAGTCTTTCAAAACCCCTGGGAACACATTTTGATATATTAATATATGGCAGAAATATGATAAAACACTTATAGATATAGGGAAGTTGCATTTTTATAAGCTTTTCACTTTGAATTGAGTCGTGAATACACAGATCTTTAGGGTTTATTGAGGTTTTGATATTTGTAATTGAATGTAGACACAAGCTCAACCCGTGACTGGGGGAGCGGCTGCCCCATATGCCCTGTCGTCCCTCCCCACTGTCCAGATTTGGGTTTTAGCGTCCTTTTCTGAAATACTTGTGGGGGTTCTTTGATTGGTCATGAATTTGCTACTTCACATTTGCTTCCATTAGTGCTGAACAATGACCTTTTTTACTTTCACTGTAGACCATAATAAATGGATGCTGCTGGAAGACATGGAAAGCCCACTCTGTTGTGGCAGAAGACTATAAAAAAGCTTGCTCAGACTAGCACGACACTGAACCAAGGTTAACTTGAAAGCAGACTGAGGCCCATTTTTGGCAGGTCATGCACAAGCCTCCTACACTTGTCAAAATGTTTTATTGATACTGAACAAAGAAAGTGGGAAAGAATCGATAATTTTTCTCACCCCTAATATTGTATGGTACATTCTAGCAGGATATAATGATGTTAATAGTGTTTCATCATCAACATCATTTATTACAGGGCTTTTGTGGAGAGGCTTCAAAAATTAATCTATTTCATATCTATTTTGTATTTTAGACCTCAGTGACCAGAAAAACAGAAGAGCATGTTCTTATTTAGCTGGTTCCCACAGTTACAGCAGAATTGGTCAAATGCATACATTGCAAGTGAACATACTAATAACTGCATGAATTTCAGTATTAAAGCAAACCTGTCGGATGATCAGTATCTCAGTGGTTAAAGCACTGAGTTCTTCTTGACAGGGATGTGAGTTCAATACCTGGGTCTGGTCAACAGCCACTATTGATCCCCTTGAGGAAGACGTTGAACTCTCTGCTCCAGGGGTAGTGTAGCCATGGCTGATCCTGGCATTCTAAGCTGGGAAATGCAAAGCGGTCATATTGTTGGACTGTATGAGAATAATGAAAATTAAGCTACTTAACTTTAAAAAGTTGAGACGTTTGGTCCGTTGGTCCATGGTGGCTCACGTTTTTAGCTAACAGAATCACCTTCAGTTTCTCCACCTGGGAAGGCATATTGTCAGTGTTTTTACTACAGGCTAATGTCTGCCTCCGTTACCTTGTGGCTGTTCTATTTTTAACACTGTCCCCTCTCTCTTCCTCTCATTCTCTGCTATTCTCTATTGTCTGCAGTTATGAAGCTCATGTGAACAATTAGATTTACAGGCAGTTTCTTTAATAATCACTTTCACACAGAAAGGGGGAGAGCTGGGGTCTGTTTCTTCAGTGGTGCAGAACATCTTTCCCTTTTCTTCCTCTGTCTCTCTCCCTCTCCATGGTGAAGGTATGACTCAGAAGGTATCTCTTGTTTTTCTCCTTATACCTTTCTCCATAACTTGAGATGATTTCACAGTCATACATTCTTAAAACAGAAGCGAATAAGATGTGGCAGTGGTGGTTCAATGATTACAGTGCCGGGTTATTGTTTACATGGTTGTGGGTTTAGTACCCTGGTCTGCTAATCTTCTCTGCTCCAGGGTCGGTGAACCATGTCTGACCTGTGCTCTGACTCTGGCCTTCAAAGGTGCATTACAATAAAAGTACATTAAAGAAAGTGTTTATGCTTTTTTTTTTTTTAGGTCCAATTACCAAAACAGGACCACTTCACCTGGTACAACAGCATCTTGACCTAGATAAGGCAGTTTCTTATTTACTTACTGACTGGCTGAGTGAGTGAGTGAGTGACAGACTGACTGACTGACTGACAAACCTTGTTGAAACACGGATGCACAAGGACGGCCTCTTGTTTGCATAAAACAGACAGTTTCTCGTTAGCATAGCTATTGTGGCCGCCGGCCTCGCCAAGGATCGCTACCGCATCATTAGCAGTGCTACAGCTGTGTTAGCATCGCTATCGTGCCGGCTGCCAGCCTCTCCCAGGCTGTCTCTCTCTGGGCCATTCACCATCTAACTAGTCAATTTGTGGTCTAGAGCTTAAGGCCCTGAGGCCAAGGCATGAGTCCTTTACCAGACAGGTTCACATTAAAAAATGTACATGAGAGATGATTGATGTCATTTTATGCCACAGCATCTTTTTAAAAATGAAGAGAAGATATTTTGGTCCTAAACTTCCCACTGTTAAAGTGCCATTGATGACTCTATGTAGCCAATGGTGGACAGGCAAAACTACGCTTGTAATAATTCGAGAAATTGAGCTTAATAGCACAAAATGTACTTTCCATGCAAGCCACGTCAAAAATTATAATGTGTATATCGTACCGCCTCTACCTCTGTTCACTTTTTCTACTTTACATTCGTCTCTTCCCTCAGCTCGGTTTTCTTTGATTGACATTTTGGTGTCTGCCTCTCCCATTAATGCATTTCATTCTGCACATACTCTCTACATCACATTCATCCCTTCCTACTTACAAACAGATCTGCTCTGCAAACGAGCACTCTTAACAAATCAGACATTTCCCTTTGACTGTGGTAAAAGTGGATTGGACACTCTGCATTAACCAGTGTGACAAAGATGTTTCCATTAACCAATGTGACAAATCACAGGCAATCACACAGAGTGTGTCGTGACTGTGTAGGCTACTGAAATCTCTATTAATCATCATCAGTCAGAACGATCTAGCGTTTCCCCCTACCATTAAAGACACTCACATGCCGCCCAGCTTAAATGAGATGTAGACATTAGCGTGTATGAGGCAGGCTATCGCTCGCATCTATGATTAATTTTTTGGCCAAAATGAAGTTCTCAATATATTTTCAGACGCAGATGCACCAAATTCAGATACCAAGTCCGGTGCTTATTCAATCTTTGATATAGCAGTGTGATATATTAGCGTATGGCAGAAGACAGTCAGAGGGCCATTATCAAGCTCTAGTCTACCGTCTAGTCACAGCAGGCTTTAATCACTGACTTGGATTGTCTTGGTCTTTAAAAAGTTTTAGAACAGCCCCTGTTCTTTCAGCAATTGTATGTATGACCCAGGCAAGTCTACTTTTCTTGTTTTGCTATCTTAGCAATATCATCTTACTGCCACTCCACCTGTCAAACCTGTAGCTCCAAGTCTTCTCTTTACAGTTCACAGAAACTGGGGCTCGGTCCAGTGTTAAGCTGTGCTACCAGGTGTTGTTGCCAATGTTAGTGTTTCCCAATCCTGGTCCTGGAGGCTCGCTGCCCTTCGTAGTTTAGTGTTTCCCATACCTCCAATACACCTGGTCCAACTAATCAAGCCATTAACAATCCCTGTCAGAGTTGTAGTGGGTGGGTTAAAACAGGCACAGTACTGATGTGTTGGGTAGTGTGCCTCCAGGTCCAGGGTTGGGAAACACTGGCCTATGTGAGCCACCTATCACACAAGTTGTTGAACCCCAGAGACTTGTCTTATGAGACCTTCCTCTACCAGACCTCTTCAGTTTGCTCTCCAGTTTCCAAGAATCATTGGAATTAGTCTCTTTCTAGTACTAGCTGAGAGCAAGCTGAATGCATTGTCTAAATACTGCAGTAGAGAGTGTGGTAACACAGTCTGTTCCAACACTGCTTTTATACAGGCTTTGTAAAGTTGTTTTTTCTGGGATTGATTTTTAAAGCTTAATTTACTTCCATTGCTACAGAACCAGGTGTAAGTTGTTATTCAATGGCTTGTTCTCTAAAAAGGCATGTACATTATTTTTCAGTTTCTTGTTTTTGGAATTGGAATAATTGGGTGTTCTTAAAACGTGTGACTGGTAATGTAGTGGTAATGAACTATTCTCCAAACTGAAATGTTATTCTTTGTGGTTTTATAAAAGAAATTAAGTCAGTGAGAGCTTACCCTTTTAAACCCTTTGCAGACATGAGCAATAAATGTCTGATAGCGTTCCTCAATAATCAAAAGAAAATATTCTGGCTTTCTTATAGACTCCTAGACTTGATCGTCCAAACAATATTTAGTGTTGTGTGTACAGTCACATTGGTGTGATTTGCCATGGCTCGTCCCTGGTTAGTGTAGTCCCACCCATAGGATTCAGACATTCGGTGTAGGCCATTATTAAGTTCCTTATTGTGAGGAAAAAGCAAATAATCTTCAGAATGTGGGGGTTCTCCATGACTGGGATCCCTTACATTTCAAAGATCAGATAAATCGAGATCATCAGTAGGTTTTGTGGTGAATCTCATCAGTATTTCTGTGTTTGTCCTTGTGTAGCCCAAGTCATAGGGACAAAACAGACTGTTCTGAGAAAGCCCTGCTGCTCAGGAAGCATTAAAGTGTGCCCCCTGGTCAAACTCATTGTATGTGGTTGATTTATTTATTTATTTATTTTCACTCTCACTCAAAAAACCTCAAAAAAATGCCCTTCCCTGGCACTCTTTAATGCTGGGAGAGAATTCTGTGCTACAAGGGGCTCAAATGAAATTTATTTTTAAATAAAGAGATTTTATTTTAAGTGAATCTAATACAGATGTCCCCAGTTCTGCACTGTTTAGTTTTATCAGTGCCTCAACTGAAGTTCACACTCTAACTAACTTCTCCAAGCCGTTTTACTCTCATCCTGCTCACATGATGGGCAGTTTTCAAAAGCTGCTCCTGTTTCCGCTCATTTGTTCAACAGTTTCTCTTCTGGAAAATGTCATATTGGGAAATAAGGGGAACATAATAGGAAATAATCTCTCTTTGAGAGATTTTGCATCAGATTTTGACTGTTTGATGCAAAGTTGTGTGAAACAGTCTTTTTGCGGATGGTTAGCATTAAAGTAGCTGAAGGCATTAATTAGAAGGGGTGTCCACAAACATTTGGACATTTAGTTTATATATAAGATCATCCTTATTATATCGTCTTATGTAATATGTACCTTTGCAGGTCTGCAGGGATATTGTACATAATGTACAGGAATTCCTATTAATTAAATAGGGGAAAGACACTATTAATAGGTGGGAGAATCCCACATTTTCCAGGAGAGGTGGGATGTCTGCAGTAGGAAGGAAGCTGGGGTCAGGGAGCAGGCTAATTATGTTAGTCGTTTTAGTGGATAATGTTTTGATTAGCTTTTTAGCACTTTTGATTAGCATTCATTTGCACTATAAATCCTGTCAGTGAATACTGTCAACCAGAATCAGAGAGAGGGAGAGAGAGAGAGAGAGAGAGAAATTGCTGTCCTCCCCCGGTGATCTGATTTTAAGTGCCCTCTCATTTTTGCATATTATGTAAGCCATATGTTTCTCCTTGGCAGGGTGTACACACATGCACACACACACTCACAATATAAGCCCACACTTGGTACACAGATAGCCCCAAGTGATATTTTGTAGCACAGATTTTCAGCTGAGGTTCTACCTGTATGAGTGTGTGTTTGTTTTTGTACATTTCGGGGATTTAAACCTTCAGACAGTTACTGTATTTACAGACATAGCTAGCTTTGCCTCTGAAACCAGGGATTTTAATTGGGAATTTGTCCAACTTCACTGCAATAACAGCCCGTACCCTATCGTACAGTTTGTGATGAAGGACTGCTGTGAGGATTTGATTGTAATCACACACAAAAGGAGCATTAGTGAGGTCAGGTGCTTATGTTGATATTGGATGGTTGGTTCTGGATCACAAACAGAGGCGCTGCCGGGGATTTTGGGTCCCATGAAAAGATATTACACTGGGCTCTTAAACTCACATATGTAGCAATGTTACACATATGTGAGACATATGTAATGATTCTGCCAAAATACTCTATTAATAAGTTTTTAGGGCTCCTGTCAGTCACAGGACCTTAGGATTGTCCTGACCTTCCCCCCTTACAGCGTCCCTGATCACAAACACCATTCCAACTCATTTCTTGTGTAGCTTCATTCAGGAGACTGTACCCTGCCACACTGAATATGACACATTGTTTGGTATATATGAACGTTATAAGGTTGCATGCATTTCACATTCACATTTCAATTAAATTTGTATGTTATCTCAGGCTAGAATATTACATTATATTATATTATATTGTATTAGGTATTATGGAAATAAGTAGACAGACAGCTAAATTTGTGGCTTCTCTGAGAAACATATAAAATATGCGATTCTTAAAGGGATTAGTATGACAAGAGTTCGCAACCTTATAAGACCTTTAACCTGTATCCATAACTGGTGTTTATTATCTACAGTTCATCTACTCAGCAGGTCAGCACCTACTGTGAAAACAGCTGCGAGTGTGTGTGTGTGTGTGTGTGTGTGTGCGTGAGAAAGAGAGATAGAGAAGGAGAGCGATGGACAGAAAGTGTTAACAAGTGTCCAAGGGTTTTTCTGCGTCTCTGTGCCAGTTCAGCCTATTGAGAGTCTATAAAAATGTTTGTCTTTTTTCCACTCTGAATACCGAAGTGTGGTGTGAATAATGCTGTTGCTGTGGAAACAGAAGATTTCCCCCTGGCTGTTTGGAGGGTTCGAGGCACCCTTCCGCCCCCTACTTCCCACCCACGGACGCATATCTGTTTGTGTGTGTGTGTGAAAGAGAGAGATTGAGAGAGATTGTCCTCCTCACCTCTCAGAGCTTGGAGATGGATTACTCATTTACTGTACATCTTTCAGGAGTCTGTTGTGTAACGACAGCGACAACCTTTTTTCAATCAGTTCATTACTTTGATTTTGTATAATCCCAACCCATCATTGTTATTGTTATTATTTTTGTATTTCAGAAATCTACGTACATGCAATATATTCAAGCAATAATACACTCATGGTTTGTGCTATAATGTGAGATATTGGCAGCCTGTTGCAACCTTGTGCCAAAGATCAGTACACCAGTCCCATTATCTCACGTTATATCAAGAACCTCAAGTGTTAGAAGACAAAAAAAAATGAATACCAAATTGTCCCATAGAAGTCCCATTCTGTCAGTCACCCCACTACTAAACCGTCCCCAGACTGTGGCCTTCAGTCAGAATAGTCGAGGAACAGTTCAGAATTTCCTAAAAATCACAGTTACAAGTAACGGCTAAAACATCAGGCGATGTTAGAGGTTAAATTAATCCCATGGCTACACACACAGCCACAGCTGTTAGATAACAAGCTTAACATGTGTTGCCCTGTTAAATGGTGCAGCAGATCATGCTCCCTGTGATTGGCTGATCTAATTATGTGTCTCAAACCACACAATATACCCCACCTACCTACCTATCTACCTAGCAACATGTCTGATGAGTACTGCTCTGTTTTAAACCCACAGTTTGTGTTTACTGTACTTGGGTGTGGTCTCGGACAATATGTGCAAATAACACATATTGTCAAATCTGCAGCATTTAATTACATTTTCATTGGAGGCATCAGGGTGGTCATAAAAGCTTCCCAATTTAAATCCAAACAACTACCTACAAAGCCACTTATATATCGCTGGTGTCATCACTAGGTTATGTGTGTATGTTGCGGAGTAATACTTGAAAAGCTTCGCTCAGAGTTGCATTATCATGCAATATTGGCACTCCTAGAACGTCTCTTACAATGCATGGTCAGAACTAACTGTGGTGTAATGATGCATAGTGTGAAATGCAATAGTAGTTGCCATTTCCTCGCTAGAATGGCAAATTATATAAATTACTGGTTGAATATTTTTTTAAATATTGGTTTAAAACCACTGGAAAAGAGAGGCGGTGCATGTTCATGATGCACTTAGTAAATTAGATCAGTGTATACAGTGTTTAGACTGTTTTCTGTGGACCACCATGCCCTATAGCTATAACGCTTTCGTTCTTGTTGGATACACTATGTATTTTCCCCAAATGAGTGTGCCTAGAACAGATACCTGCTGGCTTCACTGGCTTTTGCAAGGTCACAGGCCTTGTTTATATGTTCCTTCTTCAGACACCGGCACAGGAAATGCCTCGGCCACTGGATCGGATTCTCATAGCAACACATATTCCCTGGAGTCTGGAGGTGCTGTGCTACTCTCCAGTATCTTCAACCATTGTGTTTAGCTTTGTTGCAAATGGCTTTCGCTTGTGGACTGGGTCTGTTTAAATTTTGGCAACGTGAATTTAAAGATTCAATACTGTGATGTAACAGTTTTGAAGTTTTTGAACTGGCCTGTTTTCCAGTGCTATTTTGGATCTGCTGTATCTTCCTTTGAATGAAGAGACACTTTTTGTTAATGGTTGGAAAGCTTGATTGGCTCAGGGTTTGATGGTATAAAGGCAGAGACTAGGGTTCAGAAGTGTTGTCAGATGTTATGGAACAAAGGAGAAGGTATGTAGTTTTCAGCAAGATGGCAGCTGTGCGTGAACACAGCGTGAGAGGGAGAAGGGGCTATGCAGGAGACATAGATGCTTCTAACTGCTGTGAGAAATGAGCAGTTGCAGCTGCAGTTCAGCCCTGCTGTGTTGATTGATCCACTCGTGCTCAAACACACACACACACACACACATATACCTATGGTTGCTTCACTCCATATGCTCACACACAAACACACAATGTCAGTACCAGCCCAACAAATTATGTCAAATTTTACTGAAGTCTGATCCGAGGGCATATTGTAATGAAAGTAGAAAGTAGAAAATGAGAATGTTAATATTAATGATTAGCAGTCACTTTCCCAAATCTGTGTAAAGATTTTATAATGTGAGTAATGTGAGCCAGCCCGTATTGGATGTGCTTGTTCATGCATGTGTTAGGACCACCCACCAGCCAGTGTGTTTCCTATCAGTACTTTTATTTAACACAAAATGTGCAAATCTAGGGTAAAAAAACAAATAAACAGTGTATTAGTCTTGGTTGTCTATTGCTTTAGAATAACATTTCGTGCTCCAGGGGGGCCTTGGATTGAGCGTTTAAGGTGTCTGTCCCACCCTCCAAAAATGCATATGGTAGGTGAATCAGCCATGCTTAATTTGCCCTAGGTGTGAGTGCCCTAGAAAGAAGTGGATAAGAAGATGGATGAATGTAAACTAGTTGTATATTCAAAGTTTACTCTTATAACTAAGGAATACTTAAAAGAATACTTTTATACATTAAAAAGTGGGCTAGAAGTATATAGTGTAGTTTACAGTATAGTTGCAGTACAAAATAAAAATGAGATTAACTCAAAAGTGGGCCAATTAAGCACACTTACTACTAGTACAGTGAAGTGTGCTTGCTACACATTACTTCATAATTAACTTTGAGTAAGCAATTTTTTGTAAGATTAGACACAATACTAGTGGCCAGATTAATACAACTCTACAGTAACAGCACTGCACCATGCGGTCATAAAGAACAGTGCTGCAAATGCATGACATCAGTGGACGGTCTGATTTACCGAGTGCTGATTTAAAGCCGGAGTAGGTAATTTTGTAGGATGTGTAATTTTGTGTATGTCAGTTTTTGAAAAATACCAGCTGAGGGCAGGGTCATGAGGTAGGTAGGTAGACAGGCAGGTATGCCGTCTAATTATTTCACAAGTTTACAGTCCTGTGGTCTTAATAGAACACATCTAGTTTTCTAGAGTTTTTTACTCACTGGTTGCTATCGGGATGTAAAGAGTATTTTTGAAGAGCTCCAGCCATTTTCTGATTTCTGTGGCCTCTGTTTTGAACATTGTTCTGACTGAACTCCCCTGTGACTCATCAGTACACGCTGAATGATATGGCTGAAAAAGGGACAGCATGCTTTGCTATTAGGCAAATGCCACATTTAATTAGTGGGGGGAATGAAATGCAACCCTGTGAGGATGTGTTTTGTTTTGTTTTTTTTGACATTGAGTAGCAAACAGTGGCTCAAAATTGTATGAATTGCCGAGCATCTAGCAATGATTGTGCACACAATTCTGATGCCAAGAATGTTCTGATTATTATTGCTTATAATTTCATTACAGATTAAAACAATGCTGTGTTAGTTAGTTAGTTAGTTAGTTCATTATTTGATAACAGAGCAGTGTTTGCTCTAGGATTTGTTTCAGCAGTGCCGACTGACAGTAATGCTCATGAAGACCCCACCTCACAATTTACAGGACTTTAAGGATGTGCTGCTAATGTTAGTTTTGGTGCCAGACCTTTAGAGGTCTTATGGAGGCCATGTCAGATCTGATGTGGCGGCACACTCAATATTAGGGGGGACCTACTCAATATTAGTCAGGTGGTGCTAATGTAATGTAATTATTTTGGAAATGATTCACGATGGTTGTGTCACATGCCTGAGAATCCCTGGAGACTTAGCAACGTTCCTCCTGGACAGAATTACACCTCCGTCAGAGAATTACATGTAGTAATGGTCAGCTGCAGCTAATAATGCTGTGTACAGGTAGTGTAACACAGGTAGTGACTGATAAGCTCATGAGAACAAATCATTCCAAGCTGAATGCATTCATCAAAAGGGGTGTCCACAAGTATTCAGACGACACGTTTCCCCTTCTGTGTCCATCTACTGCAAGAGGTTGTGTTGTTTTGGATCTTGACTGATGCTCCCTAATGTTAGTAATTGGATAATTGGATATTCAAATATGATTTCAAATAAGCAGATGTTCATATCAGATGTGATTCTGAAGTGATGTTGCCCATCCACTGCACCATAATTCAGTGGAAGAAGCTGGTGAGTTGGCTTTTGTTTACATATTTTAGGAAACACACAGGGACCACATATATAGTAACAGTTCTCTGTTAGTGAGCGTACAAGACAAGCAATGGAAAACCCCTCATCATGACGTCTCTTCTCTTCTGAACACTGTTATTTACACTACTTGCATCCATTATTTATTAGTAAGTCATACAAACTAACAGTGATGTGGGATCCTAGTCGCTCCCTGGTGTCGTGTTTCATGCCTCATCTCAGATGTTCTGCGGTTAGCATACCTAATGCTCAACAGACGTGTTTGAGCCTTGCTTTCAACAGCTCCTTTTCTGTAGTGAAGCACACCAGAGTTGGAGTACTGATCTAGATCTAAGAACAGTAATCCTATTCATCAGGTTGTACAAGGAAAAGCTTAGAGATCAGCACTATACCATGGAGGTTTTGCGATTTGACATTTTCACAGTAACCTGATATAAAGATATCAAATAAAAGAAGGTGGTCCATTAAATTTCATACAATATGAGCATCATCATTCTTACAAGCATTTAATATAACATCACCTTTATTCTTTAAATATTTGTAAACATTTATCTTGAAATGAGGTTGTCGAACACCAAAGATCTTTTTTGTCTGATTGTACGGAGCGCATAAACAAAAAACAAAACAATTCAGTCCACTACCACATACATTAGGTATATTTAATAGTAGGTAGTTTTATTTTCTGACGTTCAGAGATATATGAAGGCCACTGTGTTGTTTAAAATGTTGGTTGTTCTCGTGAGGTTAACTTCACAAGACAAAGCAAATGAACAAGTGAGCAAGTGTTGGAATTACCTTGATTTTTGGGTTTTGTTGGGCCACCTTTTCTGCTTATGTCTGTTACTGAACACATTGAGTAAGCATTCACAGTGCAGGCTAGGAAAAGTAAAAAGGAAGCGTTAATGACTTCTCAGAAAGCTAATTGATTGAGGTGTTGAAGAAGTGTGGGTTTCACAGGTGCTTTGCCCATTAAATAAATGCACACGAAGCCTGGTTCCTGACTAATCTGTTCTTCTCAAAAAAGATTCTTTAAAAAGTGCCTTAATGCAAACAACTTCCAGAAGACCTCAGAAGACGTGTTACAGAGACGCATCAGGTTAGAAAAGGACTGAAACACATTTTCAGTGAGGAATGGCCCCATATTCTTCCTCAATGCTGTGCAAATTTTATTTGCAGCTACCAGAAATGTTTGGTGGAAGGGATTGCTGCTAAAGGGGTATTGCATATTATTTAATTCAAGGGTTCACTTACTTTTTCTAGTCTGCACTGTGGATATTTACTAAATGTGCTTAATAAAAGACATGAGCAGTACAGCTTGTACAACCTGTGTGTTTTTAGTTAATGTGCGTTTGCTTTCTCCTTTGGTTTGGTTTGTTTTCTCACAGGGAAAAATCAGTGCGCTACATGCGTCACATCAAACCAATGTTAGAACCAATGTTCTCTCTGCTAATTGGTCAGACCTGCCTGGGATGGAAGCTAGAAAGTAAATGCATCAAGAAAAACCTGTGTTCTGGACTCAAGCATATTTCTGTTGAACATGGAGCAACAGCTGAGATGGCATTTGTTAATAGCTGTAGTGATTATATGGGCAATATACCAGGTTAATACCTGGCTAAGGGACCTGTTTGGCTTAAATGCTTGGGTCGGAGCGAGGTCAGATCACTTTCTCATCACAAAAAAACGCTCTGTAGTTCGTTTGGACTGCATCCGAGTGCGATTACTGTTTTCACACCTGCCCAAACGAATTGATTTAATGGGACTAAAAACTGCAGGTGTGAAAATGATCAGAGGGTATTTCATTCCAGAGAATGCCAAAGGATTCCCCCACATTTCCTTGCAACTGTAAGAGATTGGAGATGGTTGGCTTAAAAAAAATAAGTGCCGAACTAATTTAATGAGATGTTTTTAGAAACGACTCTTCAATAAAGTCTGCAGCTCAGGGATATCCAGCTGTCATTTCCAGCAAATTAACTATACAAGCGCAAGTATTAGCTGTATAGCTATTAGTCTTACACTAATCTTACTGGCTTACGGAGCTATAACTATATGGATTTCAGTTAGTATTTAGGAAGATTACTACACTCTACACCTGCCACACCCTGAGAATATACTCTAACTGTATGTATGTACAGTGAGCACTACAGTAGTACAGTATATCGAACACTCTTAGTGAGTTCTTAGTGAGTTCTCACAGTAACCCAATTTCAGTCTCATGGTGAAAGGAGATCTATATTTCTGAATCAAACACAAAACGGCGTCAGTTTTGGCTAATTTGGTCTTCTGGGAATTATCCTAAACTGGCAGTGATTATGACGGACTGCTCTGTTTGTGTTCGGTTTGATGGTGTCTCCTGGCCTCTCGAGCTTGAATATTTAATTTTTGATGAGACATAGGCAGCCCTCTCTCCCCCTCTTTCTCTCTCTCTGGAGTCTCTTTAATACACGTCCCTCTCGTGCGTGGAGGAGATCGGTTGCCGAGGGAACCGTGTGAGCTGAGAGCGGCACAGTGGGCGAGAGACAGCGGAGAAAGGGAGAGAAACACGGGTGGGAGGAGAGAGAGAGAGAGACAGAGAGAAAGAACTGAGTGAAAAGGAGAAAGAGAGAGAACGAAGAAGGGGAGAAAGAAGTGGGTGTTGGTTTTTCAAGACAGATGAGTAAGTGTTTGTTTTTAGAATATCCAGTCTTAATCCACATCTCTCTTTGGACAGGTTCTTAGTTCTTTGCACTTGTTTTCACTTACTGTCTGCTGTGTCTCTGAGCATTAGTTTGAAGCACCTACCACTTCTTCACCCTAAGAAGTTGCAGAGCCTGCCAGGAGAGCAATAGAGCATGGGAGGGATGTGGATGTGGAGAACCGTGGAAAACATCATGACCTTGAGTGTTCTGTTGCTTTTCTACAACAGTTAAAAAAAAACAAGTAAGAAAGACGATAAAGAAAGAAAGGAAGAAATGAAGGCATGAACATGAAACCAGCAATTTCTCTCTTTCGCAACAGGTGTTGTGGATGAAACCCATACCTATAAATATTGTACAAGCAATGACCCTAGATCAGATATGTTGTTAAATGTAAAAAATAGGTTTACTGTAAACAAGAAGTTACAGAAGCAATTTAATATAATTGTTGGCATCACCTTCAGATCATCACTGGCCAAACAGGCAAGAAACCAATAGGAGGGGCTATATCTTCATCTCTTTTGCTGTCCCTGCCTCTTCATCCATTAGCTTAACTGAACTTGATTCAATCTCACCCTCTATAATTCTGTTTCAACGCAGCCAGGTCTCATGCTTTTCATAACTACTCTTGTTTATTGTGAAGTGGTTATGTAAGTTGAGTTGAGATAAAGTGAGAGCAATAGTCTGCTAGAAGGTAAACAGCAAATCGCTTGCAGATACTTGATAGTTACTTGAACAGCTAATACAACATTTCTGCTTTCTTAGCTTTTAAATGTATAACATAAATGTATTGCTAAATTTGAAATTGGTCATTTTCCAGCAAAGAAAGGTGTGCAGAACAAAGTAGGAGATGAAAATTAAGGGGGAAGAAGGAGAACATACATGAAGAACAGACAAGGAAGAGAACTAGGCTTAGCCCATGTTTTAAAATGATGTTTTAAATGTCTGGCTTTGCCCAATTACAACCACAATGCTAATAAACATACAGTGAGTAGTATAAAATGCTCAGCTAGAGGAGAATTTAGCATGAACAGCAGTGTTACGAGCACAGCACAAAATGATTGGGGTGCTGTGGGGCACCTTTCAAAGAAGAGGACCTGCATTTATGGTTAAAGGCACTAAATTTACAACATCCACCCAAACATCCATACATCTGCTTTTACCAGTTTGCGGAGAGGAACCCATTCCCACAACATCCTTACTCAAAGAAATGGCTTGGTTATGAAGCTACTGATGGCTTTGGGTTTGGGTGGATCTTTTTATTTTGATCCTTCAACCATAGATGCAGGTCTAGTTTATAGAAAGGTAATGTTCACTATATGACTGTTGGAATGTTGGGTAAGCATAGCTAGCTACTTTATGATCAGCGTCCACAGCAGTCTACAGAAATCACAAAGGCGGAAGAAACAAACTTAAATGTGGTGTGAGTTGAGGAATAAGGTGAATATGCTGTTAAGGCTGTTATTAGTCTTGGTAAATGGGTAAATCGCACAAAAAATACTGGTTTCTCAAGTGCAATTCTACAGGAGACGGTAAAAACTTTTTTAAGTTCCAATGGAAGTCAAAAGATGCAAAAAGATTATATACACTGTTCAGCATCACTTCAGCATCATTTTAGATACCAAATTGCATGGACAGATCTGTTGTAGAGTTAAAAAATAAGCAAAGTGATAAATACGGCTTTTGAGTGTGATATACAGTGATAAATAAAGTTATTTTTAAAGCTTTTTCCCTTTATATTTTTATACTTTTATACTTTTATTATTATTCAATATTTCTAACTTTTAGCTTATTAAAACAACAACATTCTGTCAGAAATGTGGATTGGGTTCAGTGTGGTTTTATAATTTAAATCTGATAAAATTAGTGTTAAGGGTATCGTCTTGTTTTGCAAAAACCCATAACATTTTAGCCTTTTTCTTTTCTTGATATTGAATACAGAAATAAGTCTACAGTACTGGAGCAACCTTTTCAATTTAAACAGAATAAAACATCACTCATTCTGTAGTTTAATATTTAAACTCAATCAGAGTTAAAGCATATGTGGACACATTTTTCCAAATAACTGCCTCTCATTATCAAGCTGTGAACTTGACTCCAATATGTGCCCTTGTGGATGCCTAGTTGTCCAGAATGTCACTGAGTAACAAGCAAGACAGGGACCTTATTAGCCATCCCACTGAGTGAGAACGTGGCCAGCTGCCTTCTCGGGACTCTTGTCCCTGTCCGGCATGTGGCTCGGCTGAGACCTAAACATGTAACTCAGCAACATGCCTCACCACTGAACTGCTGCCATTTTTAACCTAATCTTATTTGGCTAATCATGTTGTTTTCCTCCTCGCTTAATTTCTTTTTTTATCGGGTTTGCTTAGACCACTATTCATTTCAGCCAACTCAGAGTCCCTTATCAGTAACATCAGAAGACATTTTTCCCCAGGTAGCAATTAAAATCTCTCTGTTTCTCCTGACATTACCACACAACAAATGGGTTCTGAAAGTCACAGAGATTAAAGTGTGACATTTCTTAGAATGTTTTTCTGCTGTCTTTTATTGCAACTGGATAAAGGCTAATGGAGTTTCCACACACTGCGGCATATGGGGCAATGGGGTAAAAGCAACCTTTAACCTTGAGAATGTGTAATATCTGACATTCAACTCGATGAACACAGCAGCAGGACTAAATAAAGGCTGTACACATTGTCAGGTTCAACACAGTATTTGATTCTGAGGTCAAGCCAGCCTCTTAGTTCAGTGGCTTGGGATTGGGGCAGTCCCAGGCATAGCAGTCAAAAGGTAAACCACCCTCCCAGTAGCAGACTAGGGTTTGATTTCCCATCTGAGTGAGCTTACTGTCTACACTAAGAGCAAGACAAGGTCTCGGGCAAGACTCCTGAGTAACAGGATCTCTTTTCCACTGTAGTTCTGAGTACAGAGAGAACTACAGTAGTATTTCCACACAGACACATGCTCAGAATGACAGTACCATTCAGTCGGGAAGACTTAACTTTTGGACGATTGGTTCTATATTTACACCCCAAAGTTATTCGAAACTCCCAAAATAATTTAATAAAAAGTCCAATTTACTTAAATTGTCACCAAATAATGCAGATCATCATACAGTAAACTTCACACTATCAATCGAACAACAACTAAATAAAAAATGGTGGGAAGTGGATTAGCATTAGCTTAGGTGAGCGTCCAGTGAGCTGTTACACCATGTGGGAGACCAGGCTTCGATTCCGAGTCCGGGTGACTATGCTGTGCTACACCAATAAGAGTACCTGGGCAAGACTCCTAACACTAACTCCTAACACCTGTGTAATACGAGTCACCTTGTAAGTTGCTCTGCATAAGAGCGTCAGCTAAATGCCGTAAATGTACATGTAAGCTTAGCTAAATGGAAAGGAAACAGCTCTGTTCACCTCAGAACAGGTATGATTCTGGCTACCTGAAGGTCCACTGATACAAGTTCAGATGATAGTGATGTGATAGGTAGGACTTGTAGCTGGTTAGTTAGGCCAGTCCTAGTCTAATTAGCAGCCTAAAGGTCCTGAACACCATAATACAGGCTCAGGTCCAGCTGACAGTGTTCATGTGATAAAGAATTGAGTAAATTGCTTTGTGGCAATCTTTGGTGCAGCAGAGAGGTTAAGGGGCCTTGCTCAAAGGCCCAACAGCAGCAGCTAAGGGCCTTTGCAACACTTAGATATAGAACCCAGGGCTCTATTTATTGGCACTACTATACTTGGGGGCAACTTAGAGCAGCTGAATACATGCATTAGAAGGGGTGTCCACAAACATTTGAACATATAGTGTACCCAATCAGAGTCGAATGCCAATGGGAGCAATGAATTCTCACATTCAGTCCAAGCCATTGCAATGTGCACCCCCTGAGGAGCTGTAACACAGTTTATGGAAGTTCATGTTGGTGGAGTGCCGATGGGCACTGGTTCCCTTGTCAAAGCTTCATGACTCAGTTGCTCTGAAACCACTCTGAAACGGTGTTGTTGTTGGTGCTTTGAGTGTGATAATTCTACTTCTCTCCACATCTATCTCCAAACATGCTGGAACGCTCAGACTGGCACCCGGCACACTACACCCACGTACGCTGCCGCTGGGTTGCCAGGCAGCAGGAGCAGTGTTTGCTGTGATACGGCACTGCAGGACCATCTCAGATGGAGCCTAGTTTTTTAGTGGGTCAGAAGTTGAATGCAGTCGTGGTGGTTCAGTAGAGCAGAAACATCTAGAAACATCGCGCTGGCTCTGTAAAACAAAGGAACATGCCCTGCTGTTGATTTTGCTGTCATGCTGGGCGTCATGAGCCAGAGTTAACTGAATATTCTAAGCCATGTTGTCAGGTATGGCCTGCTTGTGTTGTATAAGCTTCTCTTCCAGGCTTTTGAGTAAAGACTAATTACCTACAAATGCATCGTTTATTTGCCGTAAACATGATATTGACCTTTACCACTTGGTTAGTGGATTGTTGAAATATCTCTCCCATTCAAGTAAAGACCTCCTTCACAGACAGGCTTTTAAAATACCTTACATAACACAAAGTTTTCTCCCACATACGCTGTAGTGTCTGTCGCAGGGCTAGAACCGATTGGAGAGGTCATCAGTGTGGGAGTAGTCTAGAAGATAACTTTATACTGATATTTGCAGTTAATGTGACCATGGAATTCCCTAGGCATGGCATGCAACCACTCTAAATGATACACACACTGCATACTGCTGTTTGCTGCTTGCTTGCTTCATAAATACAGCTTATTACTATATAATAACTATAAATGAATACTTTTCACTGGAAATATATTACTTATTATTATTACCTCCTGCTCAGTTGCGCAGTGTAATGTTGCACTTTGCACCTAACAAGCCATTTTCACATTGCACATTACTGTTAATGACACTGGACATTTCTATGTTATGGAAATTTAATGGATATACTGTATTCCTTTCTTGTCATCCTTACTTTGTATTAGGACTGGGCAAAAAAATATTAGATCACGATATTTAAAGATATTTGTTACGATACACAATATTTATCACAATATTTTGTCATGCAGAAAAAATCTTCAGTAGCTGCAGATTTTAAAAACTGCTGTTCAGATACTCTCCTAGACTCCTAGACACCATCCAATTAAACAGCATTAATTACACTGTCTGTAATGAAGCATGAATGTTGGTCAATGTTTTATAAGCACTGATGATATCAGCAATATACTCAATATGCTCACAAAAGCATATAGTTTTATTAAAGTAATAATAAAAATAATAATAATAATAAAAAAGACAATATAACAGCAATGTATATACATAGCAATGTATACATTATTTAGATGTTCATTTTGTATAAATAAATATAATTCTATACATTATATACAATGATTATAGTGTAATATGTTTTTATGTATATCAAAAAAGATTTAAATATTCATATTAATAAAAATAAATAAAATAATAGTGATATGCATATACCTGGGTTGTTGTTATTAGTATAAGTAGTAGTACTTCAAGAACTCACTGGTCACTCGAAGCTCGAAGCCTTGGTGTAGTCATGGGTGATCAGTTATCGTTCTCAAGGCATGTTGCAAATCTGACTCGGACATGCAAATTCTTTCTGTGCAACACCCACAGAATTTGACCCTTCCTCTCTAGAGAGGCCGCCCAGGTGCTCGTTCAGTCTCTCGTCACTTCAAGAATTGACTACTGCAACTCTCTACTGGCTGGTCTCCCTTTTTGCACCATCAGGCCCCTGCAACTCATCCAGAATGCAGCAGCATGGGTCGTCTTCAACATTAAGCCATGTTGCTCCTCTGCTGCGTTCTCTTCACTGGCTTCCTGTATCTGCTGCCCGCATCAGATTCAAAACCCTGATGCTGGCCTACAAAGCCGTACTTGATAGCAGTGGTTAAAAGCCAGTCTGCACCAAGAGCCCTTCGACCTTCAAGTACGGCTCGGCTTGACCCGCCACCCCTTAAAGATCCAGAGAAGACAAGCGTCCAGGCTTTTTTCTGTCCTGGCACTGAAGTGGTGGATTGAACAGCGGAGTCTTCAAACGCAGACTGAAGACCCACCTCTTCCGAGAGTACTTGGACGAAGTGTGGAGTATTATGGTCTCCATATTGACTTGTGTTTAGTAGTATCTAAGCTTGGAGGGATCTTTGAATTTTAGTCTATTCAAACTAGCTGAGGTTATTCTTGAGTAAAGAGCGTCTGCTAAATGCCATAAATGTAAATGTGGAAACAATCATTCCAATAATTAACTTAATAATAAAAAGAAGAAAAGGAGGATATACAGTATATATATATATATATATATATATATTTTTTTTTTTTTATTTTTTTTTTTTTATTTATTTATTTATTTTTTTAATGTAAATTCATTTTTCATATGATTTCATGATAAAGGGACCAATAGAAAAGCTCAGTGAGTTGGAAATCTTTTTACATTGACTTCCATTGAGAGTTATTTTGGAGATATGATTTTTTTGCGTGACATTGCTGATATGCATAGTGTGAAATCTGTTGAGTGTTGCTCGTCTCTTTGCTTGGCTCACAGAGTGAGTGGACTTTATTAATACATGATATGAGAGATCACTTCAGTGCTGAACCTGGGATGCCTCTTCACTGCAGGCCGGCTTTAATGGCTCTTACTCTCAGTTGACTGGTTCTCTTTAAAGTGCCATATTCCGTCTGTCTTGTTCTGCCTGTCTGTCTGTCTCCCTCTTTCACTTTTCTGTCATTCACATGCTTTTATCTTTTTTCCTCCATCCGCTCTGCTCTGTTCTCTCTCTCTCTCTCTCTCTCTCTCTCTAACTCGTCCACCCGCCTTTTCCCCTCTATAATAGATACAGATGCACCCACACACAGGCACTGCACTCCACACAATCTATCATTCTGTGAGTCAGTGGAAATCAGATTTCACCTTTATACATCCTCAACCCATCTTACAGTCTCTCTCTAACTCTCTCTCTATCCCTCTCTCTCTCATCTATCTCTCTATATCTCCCTCTTTCTCCTATCTCTCTCTCTGTTTCACTTTCTCCCTCTCTCTTTCTCCCTCTCAGTCGTACTCTCCTTCTTTCTCCTATCTCTCTCTGTGTTTCTCTTTCTCCCTCTCTCTTTCTCCCTCTCTCTTTCTCCCTCTCTCTTTCGCCCTCGCTCTCATTTTCTCTATCTCTCTCTATCCCTCTCTCTCTTTCACTTATCTCTCTATCTCTTCCTCTTACTCCTATCTCTCTGTCTACTCCTATCTCTCCTATCTCTCTAACTCTGTTTTTCCTATCTCTCTCTCTCTCTCTCTCTCTCTCTCTCATATCTCTCTTTTATTCTCTTGTTTTTGCTAAAACTCTCTGTCTCCTATATCCCTCTCTTTCTCCTATCTCTCTAACACTCAATATCTCTCTCTCTCTCTCTCTTTCTCTCTATTTTCACATTTGTGTCCCTCGCCCTTCCCCGGTGGTCTTTCTCGCTGCCCTCCAAACCTCCGTCCAGTGCCATCTTCAAGCGCACTACCGTCAATTTCTCTGTGTGGGTGTCCTCCACACTTCATGTTGCAGTTTATCTCTCTCTCTCTCTCTCTCTCTCTCTCTCTCTCTCTCACACACACACACACACACACTCGCACACACGCAATCATTCACTACAGGACCATTTTTTTCCTGACCCTGCATCGTGCCAAAAAAAGAGAAGGAGGCGGAAGGCTGGAGCCTTGGAGGGAGGACGGAGGTGTGGAAGGAATTGGGGGGGGGGGGGGGGGGTTATAAATAGCGGGCTCTGCTGGAGAGAGAGAGAGATAGTCTTTAATTACAGCAGAGTGTGACAAGAGGAACGAGAGGCTAAGCTGGGCTGTGAGCGGGCACTGGAAAAGATGTGCATGTGTGTGTATGTGTGTGTACTAGGAGTGTAATGATACACAAACTAATTTTAAATATACACTCAGTGTAAGTGCAGTGGGGAAGTCCAACACTGTCCATACTGTGTTTTAATAGAACAGTGAAAACTTTGAGTGGGTGTATGTACTTTTTGGGGGTACTGTTACATAACAGTTGTGGGGTTTTGGAATTGGCCCGTTTTTCTGCTCTGCTTTGATCATCCTGGAATGGCTTAAAAAAGAGGACCCAATAATCAAACTTTGCCAAGATAAATACAGTTTTCCCTTCTAAGCCACCTTTAACAGGTTCTGTCCATTTCCCATCAATTTGCTCTGTAGAAGAACTGACAGCAGCAGCCAACACTTTTTTCCACTATATGTGCAGTCTGTTTCCATGAGATCGTCCAGCACTTTCTCAAGTGCTTGTCAGAATACAGCTGATACCTTGTCGTGTTATCCTCCTGTCGAGAGAATACGTCAGTGTTTAACTTATACACTAAACAGGAGATGACAGATAGGCCTGTCACGATAATTACATATTTGGTATATCATACAATATATGGGCATGACCCTTAATAATTCTTGCTGAACTTGATATTGCCTTTTGTCTTTACTTAGTGAGGAGAGCTCATTAACGTGAACAAAAAGGCATGTTGTCTTTATTTTGTTTTATTTTATTTTATTTTTATATTCCAATTGTCTGAATATTATTACTAATTAAACATTCATTGCTTTTTTGCATACTTTGAGTACAATGCATTGTTTATATGCTATTCAATTATTATTATATAATAGAATAATGATATAATATGGTCTCATACTGACAATAAATTGTCCAAAATATGAAAAGTAATCATCTTATTTCATCAAAAGAATTCATCCTATTTCTGTAGCTCGCTCCTACATACTGAGAAGACAGTCTCCTCCCCAGCTGACGGTGCAATGTTTAATGTGTCGCTGGCTGTCAAAATCTATAAAGAAGCTTGTGTATGAGACTGTCTTCATGACCCTTCAGCTGCCCCTGTTACCCATGTATTAGGGCAGAAACATGGCCTGATGTTTGTAGGTAATAAACGCAGCGCTGTAGATCTGGAGCTGCTTGCTTTTGTTGGGGTTGCATAATCTTCCGCACTGGAATCGCTCGTCTAGAGACTGTGAGACTCTCTCTCTCTCTCTCTCTCTCTCTCTCTCTCTCTGTCTCTCTCTCTCTCTCTCTCTTGCTTGCTCTCTCTCCAACACACACAAACACATACACACTCTTTCTCTCTCTTTCTCGGTCCCTGTGACAAACATCTCAGGATTTTGGAGAGAGAGAGAGAGAGAGATAATATGCTGCTTGATCAGATGTCTATAATAATTTGATGTGACACTTCACAGTGAATGTAGCCGCGCTACACTGTTATTACACACATCACTGTGATGCGAGGAGATTTTTCATTCTCTTTGGAGAGACATATTCTCTCTGATTATAACTCAGCATTCAGTCGACCCTGGGCATATTCATATGCACTGCGTCCGCAGACATAAAAGCCTCCCGTTTTTTTGTTTTTTTTTTGGTAGTTTTTTTTATGACGCTTTAAAGCAGTTATGTAACGCCCAGAAATCCCATCCAGAACCGAGGGCAAATGGCATGAGCAAACGTGTGAGAGAACCTTTGTGAGACCTCTTTCTGAAAATAGCACGTGACTACTGTTGAATCATACCCTAAAACAGCTGTAAAGGCTGAATCACTGTCCAGGTCCCCTCTTTCTCTCATGGTTTGCGTACCTTGTTCTAGTCTATTACGATCATTATTATTATTCTGTCTGTATTCATCCTTTTACCGTAATTTGGACAGAATGGCTCAAATTACCGCTGTTGAGCAACTGACTGCAAATGGCTTTAATCCGCACTCGTACATTAGCAGCAGCGTGAAGCTGAAACAGCCCTGCTCCTGACAGGATCTTCTCATCTAAATGGAGCCCTTATTAATCCTTGCGAGCAGCAGAGCAGTGCTACAGGATAATGATAACGATTAAGGACATCTCTTAAATCCCCCCACCATGTCGTACTCAGATAGCGTGCAGTCATTTCAGTGGGTGGACGAGGATTACGACAGCTGTTTCTCTTTCAGGGGTTCAATTTTGCAGGTAGAACCTTCTGCTGTGTAGTCTGCAAGTTTCAAATTTGCGCCATTTGAGTACTGGCACTTTTTGATTAAATTCAGACTGACTCTGTTTGGACTAAGGAAGCCCTCGACTCCCTAACACTGCAAATCACTGCCCTATATGCACAAATATACAGCAGCTAGCGTGACGCAGGTGGACTTCTAAACTTTGTGACTTTTATTAATCCTATGGATTATTATTCAGTAATTACATGCAAAGCAGTGCAAACTGAGTGTTTTACATTTTAAAAACTAGGGGTGTCTCAATCAGGTTATTTTGCCCCCTGATCGGATTCGAGTCTTTTAATGCTAAGTACCAGCCGATACCGATCCGGTCTTTGTGTTTGTGTAATAATACAGACACACAGTTTAGATAAGATGTTCTGCTTATTAATGCAAATTTCTCCTATCATTTCCGCTGGATGAGGGGCATGGCACACATAAATGCCATCACTCTCCCACTGCTTCTGTTTTGTTAGTCCTTGCTCATGTTCCAGTATGTGCTGTTTGAGAATTTGTGATCATCGAGACGCTTTGGCATTCACATTACAAAATGAATTTGTCATTTTCGTCTCACATCTGAATGTGTTTTGATTGAGTCCTCGAGACGCACTTTATCCCATTCACACCTGTACTTCCCACTTATGGTCGAATCACCCAGGGTGCATGTTGTGAACATGGCCTAAGATGCTCCCTCCACCATGCTTCATGGTTCAGATGAGGTTTTGGTGTTGGTTCTTTTTCCTTCAATCCTAGCATTGGTACAATTGTGCTTAAACGTACCACTTGTGTCTCATCTGTCTATAAGACACTTCTACCGAAGCATATATGTTTGTCTATAATTGTGACATAGATTATGATCAGAACATTTTATAAGAAATCAATACAGCAATCAACAAACTGTATATATATTCATTTTGGTTGACCAGTATAGAAATGTGTTTTGGGAGATTCTTTATACTTTCTTATTTTTATTTTGGAATTTAAAATAAAAGAAAAATAAATGCAGCTTTTATAATATGTTTTGTATTTTTGGATTTTGCCTTAATTACACAGAAAAAATCAAAGTACTGTTCTTGCTCCACAGTCAGCCAAAGACACAGTATTTTGTGATCCTAATTTATTGCTTCACATTATCACCACATCCAGCAGCCCGATCAAACTGCTCCCATTTCGTGTCCACATCACGCCGCCCTGGGCAGAGCTATATTAGCTGAGGAGGCGAGACAAATGAGAAACCTGTCTAACTTCCTTTTTAATAAGAGGAATTTGATGGCATTCTGCTAACTGCCTTTTATTATGAAGTGAATTATGAAATGCGCTTGCTGAGAGTTTGCCTTAAATGTACTGCCTTACATTTTACTCTCATTGTTTTTCACTGCTTTCTTGCTATGCCAGGGTTTGATGTGTTTTAGAGATGCAGAATAGCAAAGTCAGCTCTCTGTAAAACGCCCAATTTTACAACTGCCCCAGTTTAAGCTTGCATTCACATGTATTCACTGTTTTTGTTTTCCATTATGATATTACTCCTTGCACTTGTTTGATGAGGCTTTACATGTGCAACATCAAAGCTAACTTCAAAAGGTCTTCCATCATAACAGAAAAAAAATGAACAGGCCTTCTCACTTAATAAGTTCTCGCTAAACATCAGAGAGTCCCAAAGGTGATCCCTCGTCATTCTGTGCACAATAAATAGCAATCAATTGCAGTAATAACACTTGTCAAAACCTGATGAAGTGTCTGATGTACTCTAAAGATTGTGTCATGCAGGAGCACTTTGCTGACATACTGCAAAGCAGCAAAATCCTTAACCCAGAAAGGCTTATTACACACCAAACTGGTGGAGCTATTCTTTGGAAATAGGAGTTTGTAATAGCACCTTAGTAAAGTATGTATGTGTCTGTATTCTTTAGAAATGTGATTTTCGAGACCTGACAGTCACATTTCACAGCTGATTGTTGTCAGCTGGTCCAAGCACTGTGTAACTAAAATACTGAAGTATGCAATTAAAATAGAATCATTAAACACACGTTTACGTTGGTATTATGCTGTGTCTCCAGTCTCAATCTGCAGCTGAGGTAGGCTGACATTTGGAAGAAAATGTTTTTAAAAAAATAATTTAGCGTGGCAGATCTCCAGCTCTAGGAATGGTTAACCCTGCCATACAATATTTAATAACATTTAAGACGTTTAGGGAACCGGTTCGACCAAAACATACGCTAAATGAAAGTTAAATCATCTTGTTACGTCTTAATTATTCACCCTGAATCCTTCTCAAGAGCCCTCGGTCAAAGGAAATGCTTGCAACGGAACCGCATGGTGTGGTTTCCATGGTGAAATGAGAGGGTTTGGATCACTGAGTTTGACAGCAGCTGGCCCTGCTAAGGAGCCGAGAGCATTTAGATTCTAACGTGAATCAAAGCCCATTCATATGACTAAAACACTACAGATGCTCCAGATGGAATGACTCACACACTCCAGCCGAAGGACCGTTCCAGGGGGGTTCTGTGAAGTTGTAGAACATTTATGTGTGTCAGACATGGTCCATGAAGTAGTGGGGGATGCGTTGTCTTATTGCAGTGAAGGGACATTTTTCAAACCTAATGTGAACAAGCTAAAAAACGGCTGAATGAACAGTGAGCCAGATAAAAAACCCTCTCCTGTAAGAAGGAGACTTATACAATATGCAGAGATCAGGCTGTATATGCTTATGTAAGACTGTGGAGTGGTGGGAGGTTTCAGTTCAGAATAGAGTACTCTTCCTCTCTCTCTCTCTTTCTCTCTCTCTCTCTCTCTCTCTCTCTTTCTCTCTCTCTCTCTCTGTTTCCGCTCACACTCTATTACAGAAGGCCAGAACAGCAGAATATGCAGTATTCATACCTTTGCATGAACAGGCTCAAAGCTTTTGAGGTTTTCTGTTTGCTGTGCCCTGTATTCCTTTATTAAGCTCAGCATTTACCTGATTGTATATTACGGTAGAATGGGGGACAAAGTATGTTTCAAAATATGGATCAAAAACATACAACAGACATCAAATAAATAGAAAATGTTTCATTTTTAGCTTGCTGATATAGTCTGTTTAACTTTATTATTAAGATACACTCTGAGCAATAAGGGAGACCTAATCACTTACACATGCTAATCTAATCTAATCAGCCCATCATATGGAAGCAACACAGGGTGTAAAATCATGCGCATTCAGGCCAGCTGCTTCAGGTAAGGTTCACAGCAAGCATCCAAATGGGGGAAAATGGGTGGCATGAACTGCTGCTCTCCAGGGATTTTCAGCACAGCAGTCTTTAGAGTTTACTCAGAATGCTGTAATACAGAAAACACTTCCATTGAGCAGTAGCTCTCCAGACTGAATCGCCTTCTCGATGACAGAGGTCACAGAGAATGACCCGTGGTGAGCAGAAAAGCATCTCAAAATGCACCACGTGTCAAACCTTGAGGCGGTTGGGCTACAACAGCAGAACAACACATCAGCATCCACTGACAGCTAAGAACAGAAAGCTGAGGCTGCAGTGGGCACAGGCTTACCACAACTGGACAGTTAAAGACTGGAGAAATGTATAGCCTGGACTGATGAATCTCCAGTTTTACGTATAAAAGAGACTTTTTTATTTATTTAAGTTCAAACAGATTGAGGGTTTACAGTGTATGGAGCAATTTTTACACTATAAATTACTTGATCAAATACCAGTATGTGTCCCTGTTTCCCCTACTGCCATGGCTTTAGTAGTGTTCATTCCTCCATCATTAATGCCGTCCACTACATCCAAGCAGCATTAATTGAACTTTTGATTTCGGGTCATTAGATCAGTGGGTTTTGAGTGGGTCTGAACTTTGACTAACCCATTATCAGCAATGTTCCATCACTTCTGTAATATCTGTTATGTGCTTGTATTGCTTTTCTCTGTTCTTATATGTTGCTTTGTCAAGCTGCCATCTGCTTATTTCTGCTGTCTTGACTTTGGTTTTCTCTCTGTCCATTTCTGTCCCTCGCTCCACCTGTCGCCCACCTCTCTCTCCCACCCTCTCTCTCTGTCTTTCTCTCTGTCAGAATGCACACATCCTCTAGCTGTTCCACTCTCTCGCATCTCTCTTCCGCCTCTTTCTTCAACGTCCATCTGACCGCTAATAGCCACAGTCATCATCAGTTCTGCTGCCCCTCCAGGCGGAGTAGGCCCAAGCCTCCCACCTCTCTCCCCACCGCCAAGCCCCCGGAGCAGCCAAGGTAAGGGCCGCCAGAGGGCCACTACATCCACCCCAGTCCCCCCCCACAATTAATGAATGGACCAATAGATTTTCAGCACGCACCCATTTCAGGTCATTTACTATTTGGATGGTTTTGGCGTGACGGGGTGGTTTACTAATCTCTAGTTTATGAGCTTAAGCTATAGTGTCAGATTTTATGTAAATGTAAAATTCATGTAACCCGCCCATTTTTTACCCCCTCCACCGCCAGCAATGCTTTCAACAATAGTTCTCCAATACATGCGAAGCTTGGTTGAAGCATGCATGATTGGAAATATACTTAAGGAACCCACCATACTTGAATAATGCTGTCCCTGAAGGGCTATCGTTCCCGCTTTACACTGATTCTCAGTCTGAGCTTTCTAATTATTCACTGCCTCTCTGTCCCCTGAAGCACTGCTTTGCCTCAGCTCTGTTCCTTCACCTGAACTCCTCACCATTCATTCATTCTAATTCCAGACCTCATCATGTTCACTGTATTTACATGTTGAACTCTGGATACCTCTAGTGCCTCATTTTGCTGACCCACTCCACAAGTGATTCACCGAATGTGGTGTTGTACGCTTCTCTCTCTCTCTCTCTCTCTCTCTCTCTCTCTCTCTCTTTCTTTCTCTTTGCATGTTATTTCCTGCAAGTGGCACTGTGTCCCTCCCTCCATCCAGTTTTTCTCCCTTGCCCTTCTCTCCACGTCCCTGTGCTTGGCGTAACGTGTTGCAAGAATGACACTTGTGCCCGCAGAGGAGGGAGCGCACACTTCAGGGCCGTGTCAAAAAAGAGAGAGAGAGACAGGGGTGTGTGTGTGTGTGTGTGTGTGTGGGGGGGGGGGTTAGAGAAAGAGGGGACAGATAGAAGGAGTGAGAGAGTAAGCAGGAGGGTAGAAAGAGGGGAGAGATGGCAGGAGATCGAAAAGAAGGAGAGAGAGGTAGAGAAAGAGGGGAGAGATGGAAGGAGATAGAGAAGAAGGAGAGAGAGGTAGAGAAAGAGGGGAGAGATGGAAGGAGATAGAGAAGAAGGAGAGAGAGGTAGAGAAAGAGTGGAGAGATGGAAGGAGATAGAGAAGAAGGAGAGAGAGGTAGAGAAAGAAGGGAGAGATGGAAGGAGATAGAGAAGAAGGAGAGAGAGGTAGAGAAAGAGGGGAGAGATGGAAGGAGATAGAGAAGAAGGAGAGAGAGGTAGAGAAAGAGTGGAGAGATGGAAGGAGATAGAGAAGAAGGAGAGAGAGGTAGAGAAAGAGGGGAGAGATGGAAGGAGATAGAGAAGAAGGAGAGAGAGGTAGAGAAAGAGTGGAGAGATGGAAGGAGATAGAGAAGAAGGAGAGAGAGGTAGAGAAAGAGGGGAGAGATGGAAGGAGACAGAGAAGAAGGAGAGAGAGGTAGAGAAAGAGGGGAGAGATGGAAGGAGATAGAGAAGAAGGAGAGAGAGGTAGAGAAAGAAGGGAGAGATGGAAGGAGATAGAGAAGAAGGAGAGAGAGGTAGAGAAAGAGTGGAGAGATGGAAGGAGATAGAGAAGAATGAGAGAGAGGTAGAGAAAGAAGGGAGAGATGGAAGGAGATAGAGAAGAAGGAGAGAGAGGTAGAGAAAGAGTGGAGAGATGGAAGGAGATAGAGAAGAAGGAGAGAGAGGTAGAGAAAGAAGGGAGAGATGGAAGGAGATAGAGAAGAAGGAGAGAGAGGTAGAGAAAGAGGGGAGAGATGGAAGGAGATAGAGAAGAAGGAGAGAGAGGTAGAGAAAGAGTGGAGAGATGGAAGGAGATAGAGAAGAAGGAGAGAGAGGTAGAGAAAGAAGGGAGAGATGGAAGGAGACAGAGAAGAAGGAGAGAGAGGTAGAGAAAGAAGGGAGAGATGGAAGGAGATAGAGAAGAAGGAGAGATAGATGTGATAATTCACTCTTCAAAGGTGCTACCATGAGTTATTGCTATAGATGCCATAGAAGAACCACATTTGGTTCACTAAGGTATCAAGAACCTTGAAATTGCTAAAAAAAAAAAAAAACTTATATGACCATTATATGAGTATATAAGTGACTAAACCTCAAAACTCCAAAAGGTTCCTCACACTACACACAGATCTGTTTTACAAATATGGTTCTCTACTGAATTAAAAGTGCTTCTCCCATCTACTCGCTCAGAAGGCTAGAGAACACTACAATCACACAACTTACTTTTTAAGCTTGAGTGAGTGTGTGTGTGACAGCTCCTTGTCAGACTGGTGCCAATCATTTCTGATTGCTTCTATCACACACACTTTGTTTTTTGAAGGTTAAAAATAGTTGTCGTTACTGTAGTCGTCTAAAGCCCTCGCAGAATTAATACAGCTTGTCTGAAAGATACACACCAGAGCAGAACTTCAGCACCACTCAGAGCTCACACACTGTCGCCCAGGGCAGGACAGACAGAGGCAGAGACAGAAGGAAGGAATGAGTCGTCTCATTAACTCTGTCATTTAGAACACAGTGTGTATCTCCACACTGAACAGGGAGAACACATCCGAAAATTAACTGCCTCTTCATTACTTCAGGCTAATCAACGGAAATGTTGTGTTCTTCCTAATTTCCTCCTTTTACACTTTTGGTATCACTCTGCTTGTGTTTACCCTCATTTCCATTTCCCACGCAGCGCATCGGTTGGTTGCATGTCTTTCACCCTTTTCCCTACTACTAAGACTATTAGTACTCCTACTAATAGTAATAAGAGTGATAATTATAATAGTAAAAATACCGCTCAAGGTATCGTGCAGACCACCAATGACCAGCGGTGGCTCTTATTACAGTACCATGCTGGAATTCAGTGAGCTCTTAAAACCTACCCATTGTTTCACTAATGTGTGTTCAGTAAGATTGTAAGGCTAGGTGCTTGATTTTATACACCTGTGGCATTGGACCTGAATGACACACCAGAATTCAATGATTAATGTCCCAGTACTTTTGTCTGTATAGTGTAGGTCAGCACATATAGTCAGCACTTTCTATGTCATAGCATGCTTTTCTGTGTAAAGATAAGATATGATAAGATAAGACAAGATAATCCTTTATTAGTCCCACAATGGGGAAATTCTCAGTGTCACATCAGAAAAAGCATAGCAAGACACTCAGATGCAAAAACGTAGATAAATTACCACTATATACACAGTATAGATAATAGAAGTAAAAAAAAAATAGCAATAGCAATATTACAAGTTGCAGGAGGCTTGTGTTCTTGTTGGATGCACTGTGTTTTTCCTTCAGTTCATTCAGAGCACAGCTTGGATCTGTAAGACCTTATTATTTTTTAGTCATTACAGAAACCATAAAATGTGAGTGATGTGTGACGTATAATCATATTAATGTGTTTTCTTGTCCAAAATGTTTCTGACACTAAGAAAAATACATATTGGAATGGTCAGCTTTGGTATATGTTTTTATTACATATCAGGTAAATGCAACAGTCCCTGAAGGGCACCAGATCAGTTATTACAGCATCCTGCCTACTATTCTTATATTTTTTGGGTCTGCCTTATATCGTTCAAACAGTGATTGATGCCTCAAAGACAAAATCAAAATGTTCCTATTATAAACAGACAAGCTGCCTGTACTAGCCCCAAATATAATGTGATCTTGCTGATGTTCCACATTAACAAACATTAAACCAGTCACCATTCACTAAAACGTGGTCACAGGTTGTGATGCAGCATTTAAATACTGGCTTGCTGTTGGGACACTGTGCTGGTATGAGGTCTTGCTTGATATACACTTTATGCTGAATTTTATTCAGCTTACAAACAGTATATCGTATATAAAAACCTTGTATCTCCAAAGTAGCAGTATTACAGGAAAAGAAAAAATGTAAAATCTTAAATCTTAACTCTGAATGAACTCTGAATCTTTTATTCAAAGGCATTTTGGAGCATTTCTCTAGGTCTTGTTTCACCTGCTAAAAATGGCAACATAAAACAGGAAAAAATAAGAAAAGACATATGCATTAGCTTGATGCTAATACTACAATGGAAATCCTATTGGAAGGCAAATGAAAATTAGCATGCTAAAGGCTGAATACTGATTAAAATGCTACTTGTAATAAAGTATATAGATATATAGTTGGAATTATTTTATAGTGTGTGCATGTTTATGCTGCACAGTACACTGTATGGACAAACGTATTGCGACACATCTACACATTACACCTACAGGAGTAGTAAATTAAACATCTATTGGTCCATTCATTGTGAAATTCTGATACAGTGTAAAGAACAACTTCCAAATTCATATTAAAGTAAAAAACTCCAATTGTTTTTTAGCTAAAAGCTAAAGTTTTCTTTACGATATTCAGCAGGTGAACAGTTATAAGCTCTAAATCTGCAAAATAAGGACCTCATGCTTCTAGTCTGACATCTAGTGGATGCTAGCAAACCATGCAGGTTTTCAGTGGATACAACTGAATGTTCCTGTAGACTTGTGTTAAATTCATTATCAGCTTCTCTACATTTCTTCTGTTTTTTTTTTCTGTGATATGAATATCTTTCCTCTCAATCTCTCTCTCTCTCTGTCCCTCTGTTTCTCTCCCTCCCTCACTCCTCTTGTCCCTTGTTGAATAGAGAGGAAGAAGAGGAGGGAGAAAGTGATTCAGTGCATCAGTTCTGTTGCTCAGGCTCTACGTGCAGTAGCCCCTCCTCTCGGTAACCTGCAAGCACTCAACGTGACTGGAACATGACTGGATTCTTGAAATCTGATTTACGAGATAATTCATCCTTTTGCTAATCGAACCCTCTGTTAATGCAGAGTAAGCTGAACCAATGGCATTTCCCCTGTCTGTACAGTACACCTGCTGATACGCAAGCATGACATTTTAGCTATATTGATTTGTGTTGCTGTTAAACTAACACTGTCATTAAACCAAGAGAAGGTGCTATCCATGAATCGATACATGACCCTGGATGAAGCTCAAACGGACTATACAGTTTTACCCCCCATCTTTGTCATCCAAGATTAATCATACTTATTTTGTCAAGATCTTCAACAAGAGTCTGAACAGTGCTGCAACATAACCTTACGCGGTCTCAGGGGAGATCCTGACTTCAGATGTTTTTTTGAGGGATGTCACAGAAGACGTGGTTCTATATAGAGCCAAAAGGCATAAATCTTTTGAAGCACCTTTATTTGTAAGAGTGTAGGGCAGAACTAAACAAGGAATCCTTTCTCACAATAATTGTCTTACAATTTTCAATTTTATGGATTTAGCAATAATATTGATTGCCATAATAATGCGGGGGGGGGGGGAGTGATTATGTTAGCAATATTATTGATGTATTATACTGAAATAATACACTGACAACACAATAGAATAGTTGTAATAAGGCAGAAATGTACAAGCACCAGCACTGTGTGAGCTGTACTGATGTACAAGTCTATGTGTTACACTATGTGCTGTCAAAATGTGCCAGTGGGTGATGAGTGAGTTTTGTTTTAGACTAGGTCTGTCACAGTCATTATTTTTTTGGACAATATGTTGAGATAATTTTATGCCTCTAATTTAATGATAATAGCATAATTATGCAATCACATCATTTTAAAGAGCAATAAACTTTTGATAATTAAGACTATTCAACATACCATAAACCACAAAACATACTGTTTAGAATTAATTTGCTAGCTCTGCTGTGTTCTGAAACTCACTGTACTGAGCTGAGTGATGTGTGTCTTACTTTGGAATACAAGCTAGAAATGTCTATGTATGGCTGGAACCAACAGTGTTAAAGATAACAGCAGCAGCAAAACTGTATTGCACACTGTAATGGTTAAACATTGGCAGTGAATCCCTGGTTCACATGCATGCAGATCCGTACCTTTTGAATTCAGATATCCAGTTAAATCCAAAGTGTATAAACACACACAGCCTCTGCGGCAGCCCTAGTGAACTCACCTATGGATCAGGTTTATGTCTTCGTCTCATTTTTTTAAAGTCAACTTATTTAGCAGTAATTGGGCTAAAATTCACCCTAATAAATTGCATAGTTGCAGATGAAGCGCCTGTGTAAGAAGTGCGATAAAATCACCCTAGCATTAATGAGCTGTGTTTAAGCTGTGTTATTTTGTTTACCTTTTGCCACTGTAAAAGTCTGCATTGCAGGCATTAATACAGTGGGAAATCTCAGTGAATGAGTCACAACATCAGCCTAAAAGTGATTAAAAAGTCCTGAAAAATACTTAGATGCCTCAGTACCAGATTCAGCTGAACTCGTCTTGTCAATTATATACTGATTTTACAACTGCATGTTGTGTTGTGTAACTCAGTGAGTTGTAGTCTCCAGTTCATCGTTCATCAAGTTCATCAAGTAATAATTTTTCTTTGCTGTTTCACAAAGACTGGTTTTAAATCTTACTTTCATCAAAACTGCAGACTGATACAGTTTGATCAAAGGTGTAAAAGACATGTTACACATCTAAGTCTAATGTGATATCTACAGCAATGTTAAGGAAAAAGGAACACTGTTATTTTACTGTACGTATTCACAATTGCACCTTATGTTTGATATGACACTACTTTTAAACCTGTAAAGTCTCATATGTTTAAATTAGCCTGCAGTACGTTTCATAGTTTTGTGTATAGAACTGCAGTATGTTGTTTTGAGTGAACTAGAACTGTAGAGCTGTACATTGTAAGAAATACACAGTCATATCACAATATTATCATGACCACCTCTGGTTTGGAATGAACTCGGCCCCACTTACCATATAGGAGCACACTAGGAGCAGGTAATATTTGGGTGGTGGGTCTTTCACAGCGCTGCAGTGACGCTGACATAGTGGTGGCGGTTGTGTTGTGCTGCTGGAGTTTTTAAACACAGTGTCCACTCACTGTCCACTCCTACCTAGTCAGTCCACTATGTAGGACACTGTTGGCTGGATGTTTCTGGTTGGAGGACTATTCTCAGTCCAGCAGTGACACTATGTCTGATCCACACGCACCACAGTGCTGAGATTGACCCACCATTCAAATAATAGCTGCTCTGTGGTGGTCCTGTGGGGTCCTGACCATTGACAAAAATGGTGAAAGAAGGCTAACAGAGTAAGTATAGAAACAGATGAACTACAGCCTGTTTAATGCCCCCTACAAGGGCCAAGCAGGTGACATGCGTGCACCTTGCAGAGCCAAAATAAAACGGTGTGCTGTGATCTGAACAAAGTCTTTCTCCCTCTTTCTCTCTGTTACACTCACTAACACTTTAGATGTCTCACTAATGATGACGAGCTGTAATTCAGCTCTGCCTCTTCTGATGAGCACACGCCCACCATGAAGTAAGGAAGCATTTCTCTCTCTCTTTCTGACACCACTTCTTCCTTGACTCTGCAATGTCAGTCACCATGTGTGCGTCATATTTCCTCGCATAGCTTCCTCAGGCTATGCCTAAAGGGGAGTGAGTGCTTTTAGAATTGTCAAAAAGCTGTGTGGAATTTCAGCCACTGAGCTGTGCACTGCAAGTGAGTGAGTGAGTGTGTGTGTGTGTGTGTGAGTGCGTGCGTTGAATGCGTACACATGTTCAAGGGTGGGGTTGTTATCATACCGGACCAGTCAGAATGGGGACACTCAGCAGGATGGTAAGTTTTCAGCATTGTGTACTTCTGCTAGCGTTTAAAGCGTATCTCACTGACTCCCAGACTGGTGATTTAACATCTGGGATTGTAACATATCATCATTGTCAGGCATAAACCCTTGTATAACCAAAATAGCAACTGTACAGGAGAAGGAAAAACTTACTGACATTTCAATGGGAGTCAATGTACAAAAAAGTTATATCAAGTAATTTTGCAGGATTTCTATTGGTCAATTTTTTTATTATTATTTTCAATATAATATGGGTGATTATCAAATTCTGTGTATGTGTTTTTGGCCTTATCTTAAAGAATGTGAAAAGAGGAATCAGCTTTTAATAAATTGTTTCTCCAACGATATAGTCATTTTTAAGATTCCAAGTTGGAGTGCTGTGTAAGTAGGTTAAGCCGACTAACACTTTATTGAAATTTAGGCTGTGTTCTTCCAGTTTAGCAGTATAACTTCTTTGGTGAGTGATACTTAAATAAATGATTTAAAGTAACTGAGTGCTGAGAGTGGAGATATCATCACGGGATAGAAGGGCCCCAGTCTTTTTATTTTTCCCTTTTTCCCCTAATTTGGTGCTGCCAGTTAACCCACCCATTCGTGACTCCCTCTACGACTAGCAATGCTCCCGACCATCTTTGACAGCTTGGTCCATTTTTTACACAAAGTTAAGAGCAACTGAAACAGTTGTTAAAAAAAAAAGTTAAAAATGGCAAAAAAAAGTCATATACAGGGTTTTTGCATGACAGTGACAGTGTGATTTTTCATATTGACTGAATGATTTTGGGGATTTCGGGGATTGTCACGACATCACCCCTATACATAACAACAAAGAAGCAAAAAAAGTAAGTTCATGTGGAAATGCCAAATACAGTGTTGATGTATTGTTATTGTGATAAATGTTCTTTGTGAAACACAATATTCTTTTCTGAGAGCATCACAGATATTCTTCAGTGCTTGAACTTGCTTATTAAGCAGGGCACAGTTCGGACTTTTTGAATAGAAATGATCATTTCTGACAGTTCTTTTTAAAATCTGTCACTACCTGCATTTTGTCTGTTAAAATATTATGATACGTATCATGTATGGTGAAATTAAGTATTGTGATATGATATGATTTTACCATATTTCCCACTTCTTAATTATTTGTGAAATGTAAAAAAGGCTTTATTAAACTTGTAGGTCAGCCATATAAAAAGGCCAGTCATTTTGGAGCATTTTTATTGATCCATTCATCATGGAACAAAAAACAATTGCCAGATTCAAACTAGATCTAAAATCTAAAAGTCGCTCTGGATATGAGCCCTGGTCAAGTACAGCTGATGTAAATAGAATATGGGTTATTTTTAAGTAGCGGAAATCGGGTAAAGTATGGGTCTGTGTGAGAGCAGAGCACAAGAGGTTAAGGAGTTAAGTCAAGGGTAGAATGTGATAATGAATGGGTGGAGCTGGAGGTTGTATTGTGTGACTGTGAGTGTGTTTGTTGCTCCTCCTCATATATGACACGGTGTAGACACCATCCTATCAAGCAGCAGGTGTGAAGCGAACAAATGAAACTCTTGAAATTCTTGTGAGATTACATGGGAGTGTGTGTGCTTGTTCAGAGCTCGTATAGAACCAGAAAGGATCAGTGAAGCTGAGGATCTGTAAACTTGTAGTGAAGTTGAAGTGCAGGAAACCAAGAATGAAGGGATGAGAGCTCAGCAGAGGGCGGATAAGGAACAAGGCCTTGTCAGAAAGGAGAAGATGCAGGCAAAAGACCAGGTAAGTGCAAAATGAATGAACAAGGGAACAGGGGAAGCAGGTGGAGGAGAGCTGTTGGTGAAGTGAAAAGAGAGCAACACAGAGCTGGCAAACGTGTTACTAAGATTCAGGTTTAAATCTTAGTAGGGTCATTTGCAGTTCCTGGGCAGTGGGTCCTGACAGTGCAGTTGGCTGCAGATATTTTGACTGTAGTTGTGGGATAATATGGTGATTTGTGTGTTTTTGGTAAACCCAGATAAGATCATCCAACTTATTGTCTATGAGGCAACGTATTTAAGCACAATGTATAAAGAGATAATAGAAATGATCTGGTTGATCTGGTTGTGTCTGTCCAGGGATATTCATAGTAGGCAGCAAGTGAACTGTCAGTTCTTAAAGTTGATGTGACAACAACTCAATTGTAGTGGTTGGATCAGAGCATCTCCAAAACGGCAGGTCTTGTGGGGTGTTCCCGGTTAGCCTACAAAGTAGTCCAGCGGACTGAGGCACCGCCACCATGACCAAGGATCTCAACAAAGTTGAGATTTGTGTGTTTTTGGTAAACCTAGATAAGATAACCCAACTTATTTTATTTGAGGCAACATAAGCTTTGTTGAACAAATTAGATCTATCCAGCCATTCATCTTTTTAAACACATTTAAGTTGAATATACTTAAGATATTAAGCATTGTATGTTAGAACATCTCAAATGTATTAGAATATCATCATAAAGTCTTAATACTTTAATTGAATTACGCCCAGTATGCAAATAAATGGTGCCAGGAGCCAATAGGAAAGATGAGAGTTTTAACTCAGGTTAAATTGCACACACAAACCCACAGTATATTATTAAACCAGCTCAGCTAACTCTGGACTTAGCTGTTACTGGACCTGTTAAGAAGCATCAATATAAGAGAAATGAATAAATCCATCTCTGCAGTTTGTTATTTAAAAAAACTAAACAGCTTATTTAAGCTTGTATGGGCCAATCACAGTGCATTTGCCAATGGCAACAGACTCTCATGGCAAATCAGTTGTTATAAGTTGTTTCAACTTGAAGTTCTGGAAAATGATCACAAATATTGACTTAACTCAGGATAGTTGAGGAATATGTGGAATATAGCCAGTTGTATGTAAAACAAATGTAACTAATAGGGTAAAAACAACATGTGGGATTGCAGTGATGTACAAAAATGTCCAGAGAGCAAAAATGATTTCACTGCCTACGCTGATGATGATTTATTATAAGGCCCTGATATAAGGCCTGTTAGGAAACGGGTTCTCCATGCATTTCATCTTCTTTTTGGACATACAGGCTCCAGGGTGATTCACACTAATGACGCTGAAGAGGTCATTAGTTATCTGTCTCTCAAAACGTCTCCGTAAATATAGAAGCAGTTACCTTTATCAACATAATACTGCACATTATTCATATTGTATCTGTTAGAGGTGGGTGATATACTGCTATACTCTCTTTATTGGGACCAGTTATGCCATGAATGTCATGAATTTAAAGCAGCATTGCATTTTATTTAAAATTGATTTAGTCTTGAAATATGCTACATCCTAACATTTAAAACCAAGTGAAGTGAATAATAGGAATTATCTGGTTACAATTGCGTCTGTCCAGGGATATTGATAGTAGGCAGCAAGTGAACTGTCAGTTCCTAAAGTTGATGTGTTGGAGGCAGGACAGATGAGCAGAAGTAAGAATCTAAGCCACTTTGACTATGACTCAATTGTAATGGTTGGATCAGAGCATCTCCAAAACAGCAGGTCTTGTTGAGTGTTCCCGGGTGTTCCCGTTAGCCTACAGCAGGGCTCAGTGTGGTCCAGCGGACTGCCACTATAACCCGAGGATTGCTGGTTCAAATCCTGGGTCATGCTGCCTGTCATCAGCAGCCGGAGCCAGAGAGAGCACAATTGCTCTTTCTAAATGGGTAAATGGCTTCTGCTTTCTCCCCACATCTGTTCATTGTAATTCTGCATCAGAGCTGGGTGACGTTGCATTGGTGGAGGATGCACACACTGCGGGTGGCTTAGCGGGGCAGTGGTGGCTCAGCGGTTAGAGCGCCAGGATATCGATAACAGGGTTGTGGGTTCGATTCCTGGGTTCGATTCCTGGGTTCGATTCCTGGGTTTGATTCCTGGGATCGATCTTTACCCAGGCCCAGGCCCTTTACCCTCTCTGCTCCCTGGGTGCTGGAGGTGTGTGTGTGTGTGTGTTCACTACCAGATGGGTTAAATGCGGAGGACACATGTCCACTGTACAGTGACAAATATGTGCACCTTTGCATGTGTCAGTCCTCATCCTCCCAGTGTCAGGAGGCTTACAGGTGAGGGGTTAGTACTAAAGTTGTGGTGCAAAAATGGTTAAAAAAAGAAAGCCTACATGTCAAAGCTGCTAAACCCCTCTGTTTTCCCTCTTTGCCATTTTGCATCTCTGGCATACTTCAGAAAGACTCACCTTGTTTGACTGAGTCGCCTGTCACTTAATTCTGCTGGGCTCATTGTTTTTTGGTTTTATTTGACCAAATTGAGGAACAATACCTTCACCTTCACCTCAAGTCAGAACATCTACCTACAATGAATTCGCTTATTTCTTTGCTATGTTCCACAAAACCATGGATTAATACAGTGTTAGGAAGTGTTTCACTTCTTGAAAAGTTTTGACTTGACCCTGCTTTGCCATCATTGGTAAGCAGCATCAGGGGACATCAGCTGCACAAACAACATTGATTCAATTGGGTCTTTAAGCGATGCCATAGAAGAACCACTTGGTTCCGTAAGAAACCATGTGTGTTATAGGGAGCTTTGAAATGGTTCTTCACCTGATCTTTAAATGGTTCTTCACACTTCACACATCTCTATTACAAACATTCTTCATTAAACCAAATTTTTTTTTCTATGGCACTGCTCAAATAACCTGACAGGCCTGAAAAAGATGCAGAATACATATTTTAATGTCTTTTAGATCATGAAAAGTAAATGCATTCAGTCAAAGGTGCCAGACATAATCATCAAACCAAGCGTTCAGTAACTTCATATCCTCTAGTACTTGCCTCTTTTACATTTTAAATCCATTTGGTTGTCCCCCACTCCCACAGTCCTGACCTCTTACCTAAATGTATCCTTCATCTCAGGGCTCCATGTTTGGAGCTACATGACTAAGCCTGTGTTGCACCATATTCCCAGTGCTGAGCTGCACACACAATGTGAAGCATTTGCTAAAAAAGGCCTAATTATAGGCAGCCTGCTCACTCTTGCATAACTTGGCACAAGCAATAAGACAATGCTGTGATGATATGCCATCCGAATGGTTGCTATGTCTACTTGTAAAGTTGTGGTCATGTTGGCACGATGCATTTTTGTGTTCCTTGTGTTGTTGGATTGCAGTTCGGCTTGTATCGGCCTGCTGTTTGACCGCATTGCGTAGACATTATCAAGGGAAGCACATAGCAGAACACAAAAAATGCAACTTTACAGGAGAAGAAAGAACCTTCTTAACTTTCAATGGACATCCCAGTCATTTTTGACTGTTTCTATTGGTTAAATGCATTGTAATATTTAGACACAATGTAAAAATATGGTATTTTAAACTATGTAAAAATAATGGAGATACAAGGTGTTGTTGTGACAGTGACCATACGTCTGTTTATGCCTCAGTTATGGGTTTTATTACCTGTTTGTAGTAAAGCATCTCTGTACATTCTTAGATAGGAATTCTGACCCTTTCATTCATTTGACTTTCATTTCCAGTAAAGGCTTGATTGCACAAATGTGTGACTAGTTGAGCAGGTCACTACAACATTCCAGTGCAACCACCCTTTGCATGCTACCTAAAAACGAAAGTAAAATGGAAACCTGAACAACGTGTCTGCAAACGCACTTCACATTTACCTGGCATAAACAGGGCATATAAAACAGATTTAAGATGAGCGTATCACCACTGTCATGCAAAACCTTGTATCTCAATTTTTCCCCTTTTCAGTTTTTGACATAATGTGAATTTGACAGTTCTTCTTTAGAATGTATCATAATTGTGTCATAATGATGAATGAACCAAAATGCTCCATAATGACTTCAAATCTTTTTACATTAATTACCAATGAAAGTTAACACATTGAAGCCTTGGTTTATCTGTTATTATTTCTAATAAAGAGAACATTATGAATTACATTTTGTGTAATTGAGTCCCACAGGGTTCAATTTTAGGGTTTGTGAAACTGATTGCTGCTAATTGTGACAGTAATGTAAATATGGGAGTGAAGAGCTAAAGGCTCAGGCAACTTTATGTTGCAATTTTACCTTAAGACAACCTTAAGCTTCAAAATCATGCAGATGCCTCTTTGACTGTCATAGGGGCCTCTGGGCCCAAAATGCTGGTACCACACTGTCACATTGGTGGAGTTAACCGGAGTTATGTTATGTTTGTGAATCCTGCAGTAATAGTGCTGCCTTAGTCCCCATGCTTCTTTCATTTCAGATGTCGCTTCTGTACCTCTCAGCTAGCCAACAAATGCTGGTTTATAAGTGTTCGTAAGAGGGGGATCATAGCGTGATTCAAATTTACTGCAGTGTAGTAAAAGTCAGTTACAATCCCCAACTGTAGGGGGAGCCAAGGAGCAAAGAATACCAGTTCTTTAGGAAGGGTCATTCCTTCTCTATTGTGGAGATACACATTTTTGAGTGACAGCAACAATATACACTGGATTCATTGACTTCTCCCTACTTCTGTCCTTCTGCACTGTCACTGTAGCGGCATTTCTAAACGTTTTTCTTTTTGTGTGTGTTCGTCTTGGAAGTGCACGGCCACGCCCAGTAAGAGACAGTTAGTCTCCATAACCACACACTACACAAACACTGAAGATTATATGGGTTACAGCACATTCACATGTACAGTTCTATAAGAAGACCTTACAGATTGGTAGGCCTGTTTGGAACACATGGTATTTAACACAGTGTAAAAATGAACACAGTGCAAAGAGATACTCAATCTGACACCTTATGTAAAAGGAGAGTATCAGTAGGGTGCATAGGCATGATGACACATCAGCACCCCTCCACTACACCATCAACAAACCTAAATGACTGTCTGACAGTGATCTTATGACACCTCTCCTTGCCCACATGCATCTGTAATAGTCTATTGAAATAGTAAAATAATTGGTATTCATTGCCTTACAGATTTTTAGTTCCCCTTTCAGGAATGGATGTAATTGATGCAATTACACCAAATTGAATTTAGGTGTCACCTTCATCCAATAGATTCATCACTACTTAGTTGAATCCAAAAGTAGATTGCATACCTGCTAGGAACTGTTGTCAGACGCACCTCCAACGGTGTTATTGGGACGGTTGCAAGGTTAATAAGGCCTATACACAAAATGTTTACAGCAAGAAGTACCAAAGCATATCTGTTCGTCTACAGGTTTTTGGTCAGAAATGTAAGCTTGTTTGTTTTTTTGGAAACTTCTGACATTATCTGCCATTCTAATGACCAACTGTACACAGTACAGAACCCCCCCCCCAGTACAGGTCTGAGCCTGCCTTGATTTTCTTTGTGACCTTGCCACGTATTTTCTTTGTAATGACATTCAGGATGTGCTCCTCTTTCCCGGTCAGGTAATTGAATAGTTAGGGCCACTCAATAGCAAGTTCAAGCCCATCAGTGTATCATGGGAAATTGCCGTGGTACCAAAGGCCAGAAGTGCTGCACTTTTCAAGCATCTGAGAATTCCATATGGGATTAAAGTACTTGACCTCAGGTTGCTTTAGGTGCTTAACCCCACATTCCATCAACAATTTGTTGCAACCTCTGTTGCCCTTATCTCCTGCCCTCAGGAAGTACTGGTAGAAGAGATTATGCCTTCAGTTTACCTTCACTGCTTAGAGGAGAATGCTAACTGCCAGTTCTGTTACACCAGCCAACAGTGGCCTGCACTGACTAGCATCTTGTTGAGTGATGGGTGGAGATGGAGGGCCATCCTACCAACCCAGCCTGCTTTATTCAAATTTAAAATACAGTTTATTGACTTTTTAAAAAGCAGCACAGAAGTGCTGCAGGTACTGGATGTGCCACACAGCTCCAGGAGCCTGGGATTGTGGGTTCGATCCTCGCTTCTGTGTCTATAAGGAGTTTAGTAAGTTGTTTATCTCTCTGAGTACCTTGATTTCCTCCCACCACCTAAAGACACATGGTAGGTGAATTGGTTATGCTAAATTGCCACTGCCCAGAGGATGATAGATGGATGGATGAATGGATGCTCAGATTTTTCAAAGCTGAGTTGAATTGAAAAGAGTAGGTTTCCGAGTCTCATGAGACACATGAATTAAGGGGAGAACTTTCAGCACTGTGCCTGATGCTGGTCTTTGCTTCATGCCTTCAGAACTATTCACGGTGCATATCATCGCTGTCACACAACAACCTTGTATGTCCATTTTTGCCTTTTTTCACTGCTTGACATATATTGAATTGGGCAGTTGTTTTTTTTATTAGTGTCCAATTTCATGATGAGCGGACCAATAGAAATGCTCCAAAATGACTTAATATTTTTACCTCGACTTCCATTGAAAGTTAAATAATAATATACACAGGCCGAATTAGGAATTATATTTTGTGTGGAGTCCCACAGTGTTCTATTTTAGGGTTTGTGAAACTGATTACTGGTACTTGTGGCATTAAAAAAGTAATTTGATTATAAATTCAAGATCCAGTGACCAATGGGAAGGCTCCAAAATGACGTCCATTGAAAGTTAAGCAGGTTTTCTCCTTCTTCTGTAAAGTTGACATTTTGGAGACAATATGCATTTTAGTAATTCCTGTATATCCAGCACGGATATACAGTAAGGCCGCACGTCTCTTTGTGCTGCAGTGTTTGTCCGTAACAGCACAAGTCATTTCCACAACCTGCAGCTTTCTCTCACAACACCCACCGCCGCTGTATAAAACCTCAGTAACCATAGCAACCTCATCCTCTTTCTCTAAGGACTGTCTCCCCTCCCACACTGGTTTCGTGGCAACTGTCTCCAAGCAACCTTCATTCCTCCTCTCCTGTATGTGTGTGTCTGTGTGTGTAGGTGGGTGGTCAGGAAGTGTGGGAGGAACAGAGGATTAACACAGGTAAAGGAGAAGAGAAAGGGCAACATGGACACACACACACACACACACAGTGATGCTTGTTTGTAACCTGATGTGTTTGTTAACTGTGGTAAGCATTGCAGTCAATTATAATTATTTAAACATTATTATTATTATATACAATATATGTCCCGTTTATAAGGGGGCCTCCAAACATCTACCTATACTACTTAACCATTATATTAGGTACAATATAGGTAGGTACAATTAGGTACAAGCAACACAAAAATGTAGACATACATTTGTCTTCAGATGTTTACATACACTCCTAATGGACATAATTGTCATGGCAATGTTGGGTTTGTCAGTGATTTCTTTGAAACAGCCTTTTCTGGAGCAGAATGAGTGACAACATACATCCTTTAACAGATAAATAATAAAATAATACAATAATGTGTTTTATTTCAACGAGCACATCTAATATATGCTTAACCAGATGCTTTTGGTGGCCATCAACAAGCTGCTGACAGACACAACTCATTCTCAGTTCTGGAGTTCTGAATATCTGACCACTCATCTTTGATAAACTGTCAATGGTCTAATAAATTTGTTGGCAGAATGTTTGTGGACACCCCTTCTAATGGATGCATTCAGCTACTTTATGTTGCACCCATTGCTGACACAGATGTGTAAATGCACAAACACAGTAAGTGATGTCAATCAAATCTTTTTTTTTAATGTGGGAACTATCAGCTGTAGCCAATCATGATCACTAACAGGATGTTAAGAGGCCTTGGCAAGTCCCCAGACATTTTGGAATCTTTGGAATCTTCAGCACCACATAATTAATAATCTAAGTGGATGTATGTATAACTGTGACCCTGTGTGGATTTTAAAACACCCCAAAAAACACCCAAAACCCCCACCAAATCCTTGTTTTTATCTTTTAACCCTTTCGCAGGTCAGTTTTGGCTACTGTAATGGTCCACACAGAGGGAGTTCTTTTAGCATTTATGGTGAAATGGGAATCTTTTTTCTTGGATGCGTTGTATGTTGGAAGACTAATCAGTGAACAGATTTGAGCTGAACCGGTAGAATTAAAGCTGGTTGTTGCAGCTAAACCTTCGAATCCCACTGGTGGGACTGTACTTGTGAAAGGGTTAAAGATGCATGTTGTCACTCATTCTGCTCCAGAAAAAGTAAAGTAAAAAAAAAACACTGAAAGCCGAATATTGCCATGACATTCATGTCCACAAAAAACGTATGAAAACCTCTTAATACAGACATAGGCGTACTTTGTATGTTTATAATTACTGTAGCCCGAAATACTGTAAATAACCTATTTTAGATTTAATGGAAATTAAAAACTGTATTAACAGTCCTTAACGTGGCTGGAGCCACTCCAATTTAAAAGCTGTTGAACAGTAATGTATCCCACGGCAGTTGCTGGAATAGCTTGCAGGGCGTCAGCAGATGTTGAAAAACACACACTGATGATAAAATGCTCCATAACACTCTTCCAGTCTGGAAACATCAGCAGGCCGAACGAATTCAGCTGCAGAGCACCACCTTCTCACAGTCTGCAACACCCAGATAACTTTGTGTCATATAAAGGTACATGTCAGAAAGAGCGCCGAGAGAAATTCAGGCCCAGCTCCCAAACGGAACAGCGTCTCTGTCTTCCTGCCTACCCCCCCTGCTGTCTCTCAGCGGCTCACAAACACAGGAAACCATGTGAACGCAGGGCTAAAAAACACTGGGAGGGCAACACTAAGGGACAGAATAGTACAAAAACAAGCTCCACCTCCAAAACTCTACCAAATGAAAATGAACGCTGATAGTTCTGATAGTCCACTGTAAATAAAATGTTGAAATTCAGCAAAATAGATATTTAAATGAACCAAACAGTCCTCCTGCTGGTAAAACAGAGCGTTTCAGTGATAGAATACCTATAATAACTGTATACTTTACAATTTTAAAGGAATTTCAACAGCATCGTTATATTAGTCCATTAAGTTCTTTGCTAGTTCTGACCATGCCATCAGCTTATGGTGATTAGACGGAGACTGCAGAGATGGGAGAAAACAGGATGGTGTAGGGTTGTGAAGACTTGTCATGGACACATATTCATAGGATGTTAGATTAGGGGGAAGGGGCCTCAGACATGTTCCTCCTCCCAAAATTTCTGCTATTTCATAACATGGGATGGGGATTATCACTTAGGTTCTTACTAATCCGAGCAATGGTAGAAAAACTATGGCCCATTGAAAAGGAACACCATAATATACTGCATGTGATCCATAATCACTGGTTATTACTTTCTGAGCTGATGTCCAGAACATTTTGGGTCAAAAAAGAAAGAAATCATTGCTGCTGGTGACAAAAAGTTGAGAATTGATATGCGCCTGTCTGATATGATATGTCTGTGCGTACATTCTCTAGGGTTCTTTCTCAGCTGCTAAAGATAAAGATGCGAGACTGAATCATGTGAAAATGTACGGCAGACAGGACGAGGATGACTGGTCTCAGTCACCCGTTCCACAGGCGGTTGACTTTTTTTTCACATTGATCTAGTGTACACTGTGTAATGAGAACAGCAAGAGGAAGGGAGGGAGAGCGAGAGGGTGGTGAAGTATGGACCATGTGACCAGGTACTGCTGCTGACCTCCTGACTCTAATGTAAAACCAGCTGAGTTGCCTCCGGAGCCTTAAAGTCGCTGAGCTGCTGGACTATTTACCCTTTCCTCCTCTGTGTAGGGTACTTGGGAATCGAGAGAAAAAGTCTGCAAACTTCCGCAAACTCTTTAGGTGGATACATGTGTGTGTGTGTGTGTGTGTGTCGGCAGTAAGTTGCAGCGTCTGGGCGTTGTTTATTATTTCAGTTTCTATTGTTCTTTGCTGGTAACGTGTTACATGCATGTCTTTATACAGTAAAGTAAAGTACATGTGAGAAGGAGTCTCCTTTTGGACACTCTCTGCCTTTTCTCTGCCGCTAAACGTCCAGAGTTCAGAGCTAAACTGCAGCGCTGTTTAAAGTGTGAGAGAAAACAGGAAAGGAAAGGCCTCAGATTTCAGGACAGTAAGAATAGCTACTTTTGGGTCTTAACAGATACGCACTAGAGGTGTTGCTGGAAACATTTGTCACCCCATGCATAAATAATCACATGCTGGTGTGTTTCCTGTGGCAGAGCTGACAGTGCCTCTAGGGAAAGAGTGAGTGCACGTGTGCTTTCAGCCGTTCTGGATGAAGGAAAAAGTGTGACCTTGTGAGCTGGGCTTTTGTCATAATTGCTCCTTTGCTGAGCCGTGCCTGCCTTTCAGTTCAGCTCCGTTGTTCTTTTCAATGTCGAATGTCGTTTTCAAAAGTTTTGACTTTGACAGACCAGGTAATAGGTGGTAGCAAGCGGCATGATGGGGTGGTGATTTCCAAACGCTGTGTGTGTCTGTGTGTGTGTGTGTGCAGTCAAAACTCAAAATCACTGCTCTAACGCTACCCAGCACAACAGGAGACATGCTCCAGAATAGGAACGTCTACAAGTAAGTGAATTCAGAGCTGTGTGGTGATATGCAGTATATAGCATGGAGTAAAGTGCTCTTCAGCCTATTAACAAGCATTAAATCTCTCCAGAAGTCATCCATGGCACGAGTCCACTGCCAACAACTAATACAACATTCTGCTCAGTTGATGCTTTGTTTAAAACTGAGATAAAAACATTTTATAATACATTCATATTTTCTAATAATACATAACACAACATTTGAAAATGTTGAAAATGAAAAACGCACTGCGCTGCCTTTTCTGAGCTGGAATTTTGCGTACTCTCTAACTCAGCATAAACATGTCAAATAGATGCCATGGAGAGCACAAGCTGTGATTAAGGTAAACAGTGGATGTACTAAATACTGAGTCATTGAGACTTTCAATAGCATGCAAAGGTTTCGGCTGTGAGTGTGCAAAGCTAAGTACGCAAAAGGTGACCTGATTTCCCAAAAGGCATTTCCAAAAGACACTTAAAAGAAGGGGCCAAATCAAAAGTTGGGGCATCCTGCATACAAAGGTGTCAAAAGTATTCACATTCATTACTCGGTAGAAGTGGAGATACTAGGGTTTAAAAAGACTTGTAAAGAAGTTGAAGTATCAACTTAAGCTTTTTACTCAAGTAAAAGTGTAAAAGTACTGGTTTCAAAACTACTTAAAGTAGAAAAGTAAAAGTCACCCCACAGGGGTCTATAGTGCACTACCCCTCCTCCCAAAAACAACATTTTTCTAAAAGCCATAATGACCATAATGTTATATTCAAATGTTAATGTTGAAAAATGTTGGGATGCACTTGGCTTCCTGTTTCAGCTGCACATCTGCCCATTGAAAATTGTAGTAGTATTACATATATTAAAGGACCATCTTTGTGTATTACTGAGCATTAACATGTTTCATAGGGTGGATGGCACGATTTATCTGGATTTTCTTTTTTTTTTAATGATGACAAGACGAAATAAAAACAAACGGATATGAAATAGGAGTAACGAGGCTATTTTTAAAATGTAAGGAGTAGAAAGTGTACATAATTGGGTGAAAATGTGAGGAGCAGAAGTAAAAATTCTAAAAATAATTACTCCAGTAAAGTATAGATAACCAAAATTTCTACTTAAGTAAGGTAACGAAGTATTTGTACTCTGTTACTTGACACTGTTGCCTGCAAGACCAGTACTTAGTAACATTTACTAATTACTAAGTAATTACATCATTTGTAGTTGTAGTTGAATTTTTTACTTTTACATTTGATGTATTATAAAAACAGACAAATGAACCTACCAACACTTGTGGTTTGGCACTGCATGCATTTTAAAACCAGGAAAACCACCACCTTTAACAACTCATTGGCCTGGAGTATTTCAGGACTACTATTTTTTAAGTACCAATTACAATATGCTTGGGAGAATTAATAATTTTGTTTTATTTTTTATTGAATTTGACTTGAGTTTGGCTCTTGTGCTCACAAAGTGGCTCAGATTCTTTCGCTTGCCTATTTTTCCTGTTTACAATAGATCAGCTTATATTCCACCTCTTGACAGGTGCCACTGCAACCAGATAATCAGTGTTATTCACTTCACTTCACATTTGTAATGTTGTACAGAGGTATTTAGCCTTTTGCTAACTAATCTTTTATTAATAAATGAAGATTTAGCTCGCTATTTCTACTTGTGCAGTCTTGGGTGGTGTTGTGTAGCTCGCTTCATATTTCATCAAAGTAACTTCAGTTGTTCTTGTGTTCTGCACTTTTTCATTCAAAAATAATGACATCTCTGCAGAGTCTCGCGCTTCAAGGTGTTATCAGTGATTAAAAGTGCACAGTCGGTGGAAAATACACAATGGCATGAGCTTTAGTGAATTGCTTGAACTGATGATTTTTATCTCATGCTATTTTTTCTGGAGTTCAGATTTGAAAATATACATCTTTCTCCCACTTGCCCTTTCTCTCTCTCTCTCTCTTTCTCTCTCTCTCTCTCTCTCTCTCTCTCTCTCTCTCTCTCTCTCTTTCTCTCTCTCTCTCTCTTTCTATCCCTCTTGCTCGCTGTCAATACACAGTGTTGAGGAGGCAAGTCAGGTTTCAGAGTCGAGCCCCTTCTCAGACAGCAGTAAGGCCCCCTACACACACCGCATTGATCTCTACAACGACAGCAGCTGTGGCCCGCCTGGTTCCCGGGGGCCGGTGGTGGCCCCCCCAAGCCCAGCCAGCCTCGCCTGGGCCCAGCGCACCCGAAACCAGCCGGCAAGCCTGGCCTTACGCAAGCAGGAGGAGGAGGAGAACAAGCGGTGCAAAGCTCTATCTGAAAGCTATGAGCTCTCCACAGATCTCCAGGACAAGAAGGTACAGAGCTTATCTGACTTGTACAGTTCCGTTTAAGAGACTGAAGCTACTCCTGAAGAGTATTTTGCTATATTTGTACTATGACGGTAATTTGAAATTTGGAATTATATGACCAATAGGTCACCAAATGTCACCAAAAAGGGCAGACGAAGCTGTTGTTTACCAGTAACATTTGTCTGAGGCCCTTGTTTGCTAAAGATTTGTATGGGTAAAAACATGCAAACTCTGCAACACCCAAAAAACAGGTTGGAGGGCATTGCAAAAATGTTTGTATTTTGGAGTTAAATGTACATAGACTTTAATATCTAAGGTTTGAACATGTGCCAAAAGTTTCAAAATAAGAACCACTACAATGTAAAGGGAAAAAAATATTTTGGGCTTTATTAAGTTAAGCCTAACAAGGGGCTCCAAGTGGTCCAGCGGACTAAGACCCTGCCACTATGACCCAAGGATCATTGGTTTGAAGGTCATGCTGTCTGCCATCAGCAGCCAGAGCCAGAGAGAGCACAATTGGCCTTGCTCTTTCCGGGTGGGTAGTGCGATGCCGGCACAAGTGTCTGCTAGCCGATGCATCAGAGCTGGGTACCCAGCGCCTTCCTCCAAGCGCTGGTTGCCAAATGATATTGCATCAGTGGCAATTTGAAAAGAGCTGGTTGGGCATGTGTCAGTCCTTACTCTCCCAGTGTCGGGAGCATTACATGTAATAGGGGGAGAGTACTAACGAAAGGGTTGGGTAATTGTCTCTAAAACTGGGGATGAAAATTGGTTACATTATTTATAAAAAGACCAACAGAAGACTAACGCAACCTGCGTCCCGTGTTAGGTGGAAATGCTGGAGAGGAAGTATGGCGGCTATTTCCTGAGCAGACGAGCAGCACGTACCATCCAGACCGCCTTCCGGCAGTATCGCATGAACAAGAACTTTGAGCGTTTGCGAAGCTCAGCATCCGAGAGCCGCATGACACGGCGCATCATCCTGTCCAACATGCGTATGCAGTACTCCTTTGACGAACGGCAGCCTCAGGCACAGCCTCAGATCCACCACAGTCCAGGCATGGGCCCGCCACACTTGCCAGACATGGAGCCTGGCCCTCCTGCCCGCCCGGGAGATTACACACACTTGGAAGACTCTTTCTCAAAACAGGTGGGGGTCTCTTTCTCTTTCTCTGATCTCTTCCAAACAAGTAACTTGTGGGAAGTTGCAGTTCAGCTACAAAGCATTTGATATTATTGACGCAAGTATATCACAGATAAATAGGTGAAAAATACAAATATGCATATGAGAAGATCAAGGTTCTCAACCCTGTTCTTGGTTTTTAGGTATTCTCCCTGCTTCAACACACCCACTTCAATTTGAGAAAGGGTTGTTAATTATCTGATTAGTCAGAGCATGTGTGTTAGAGCAGGGAAACTCTGTTCATCCTTCAAATAAATGTTTTTTACTGTAGGTCAAATCCCTGGCCGATTCCATTGATGATGCCCTGACGTGTCGGCCGTCCAGAGAAGACTCTCAGGAGGGCATTGGCGACAGCAGTGGCGTGGTGGACGACTTCGGTGAATGCATCTGGAGCAGCAGCAGCCACCCGTCCCTTCGCAGAGGCATGGGTGACCGGGATCGGAGCGGAGCGGGTGGTGGCTTGAGCATGCATGAAGACAGCACGGCTACCTCTTACAGTGACGTCACCCTCTACATGGACGACGGCCTGCCGTCCTCACCGCTCTCACTGGACCGCGCCCCGAGCAGCACGGACACAGAGTTCTGGGGCGGCGGTGGGGGAAGCAGTGGTGTTGGAGGTCGAGAGGACAGCCGTGACACAGAGGGAGGAGGGAGCAGCAACAGTCGCAGGAGCACACCTTGCACAGAGTGCCGTGACTACCGCCTCCGGGGGGCACACTTGCCCCTGCTCACCATAGAACCACCCAGTGACAGCTCAGTAGATATGAGTGATCGATCGGACCGTGGCTCCCTCGGAAGGCAGCTGGTGTATGAGCAGGACTCGACCGGAGGCTCCCCGCAAGGGACACTAAAACACAACCCCAACGCTCGCTCTGCTACCTCCGGCGCAGCACAAGGCCAGGCGCGTCCAGCGGCTCGCCCATTGCCGTCACACATTCCGCACCACATAGCACATCATCACCACCACCATCACCACCATCACCACCAGTACCCCGACACACCCTCGTCTTCTTCTTCCCCACAGCAGCCCCCGACCACACCGCTCTCCTCCTCGTCCTCTGCCCCACTGCCCCCTGGTGGCCTGGATCAGCAGTGCTGCTCAGATGGTGATAATGACTCGCTAAACTCCACCACCAACTCTAACGAAACCATCAACTGCAGCTCAGGCTCTTCTTCCAGGGACAGCCTGAGGGAGCCACTGCCGCCACTGGGCAAACAGACTTATCAGAGAGAGAGCCGCCATAGCTGGGACTCACCAGCCTTTAACAATGACGTGATGCAGAGGAGGCAGTACCGCATTGGCCTCAACCTCTTCAACAAGTGAGCTTTGAAATTATGCTTTTCTCAGTGCTTTTTAAAATAAATATATTGTATGTTTTCCAGAACTCTACAGGAAGGGATCAGGAACTTGCTACCCTCCTAAATCATTTTCGCCACACTTTCACTTTGACAAAGTATTTGCTCTTTAATTGCTGTTAGTGGCACACTTAAGCAACCTTGTGTCTTTGTAAACCACAGGAAACCAGAGAAAGGCATCCAGTACCTGATAGAGCGTGGCTTTGTGTCAGACACGCCCGTTGGCATCGCCCGCTTCATTCTGGAGAGGAAGGGTCTGAGCCGGCAGATGATTGGGGAATTTCTGGGAAACAGACAGAAGCAGTTTAACAAAGATGTGCTCGAGTGAGTTGACCCAGGACTCAGCAGACACGCTCGGTTCTGTTGAATAATTACTAGATAAAACTAGATCTAGTGTCAACAAAGACATGCTAACATTTTAACATAACTTACAAGCACAGTACATTGATTTTCGAGGATATGCCTGAAATCTGATGCATTGGTAAGCACCTACTGTATAGGAATCCCTTCCATGCCTCCTCTCTTGTGTTTCAGTTGTGTGGTAGATGAGATGGACTTTTCTGGAATGGATCTAGATGATGCTCTGAGGAAGTTTCAGGCCCAGATCAAAGTGCAAGGAGAGGCTCAAAAAGTGGAACGACTTATTGAGGCTTTCAGGTAGGGGGTGTTTTATGACATTATGTTTTATGTATAAATATAAATATATGCGATTTCTGTGTACATACATATACATACACAGCTCGTAATAATTCTGTGTAATTATAATTTAATGCACAGTGTTAAAGTATTTAGTAATTTTTCTCATTTCTCTTTCTCTCAGTCAAAGGTACTGTGTGTGTAACCCCGCTCTGGTGCGGCAGTTCCAGAACCCAGACACCATCTTCATCCTGGCCTTTGCCATCATCCTCCTCAACACAGACATGTACAGCCCCAGTGTTAAAGCAGACAGGAAGATGAAGCTGGACGATTTCATCAAGAACCTGCGAGGTGAGATTCCTGTCGCATTTGCACATGTGCACACTCCCTTACATGCTCACAAATACCAGCACACACGTACACACACATTTTTGTTTATATGCGTAGCTTTCAATTCTGTTCATTTAAGCTCACAGGAATTGTTATCCAGTCAAGTTAACAATGAGTGAAAACTAATGGAGACACTTTAGCATGACCCTGTGCACATAATGTTACCATGCCTCTAGCAGCCTTCCTTCCTTATTAACAGCATTAGCCTTTATAAAATGGTCAATAGCTACAACACCATGGCACCACTTTGCATCAAGCTGTTGTTTAGAGAAAAGTGGATTGTCTCTGTCCCTCAGGAGTGGACAATGGACAAGATATCCCACGTGACCTGCTGGTTGGGATTTACCAGCGCATTCAGAAGTGGGAGCTGAGGACCAATGATGACCATGTCTCTCAGGTCCAAGCTGTGGAGAGAGTAATTGTGGGCAAGAAACCAGTGAGTAAAGGTTTATTTATTCTCTCCATGTAAAAGCGATTTAGTAGCAGTGGTTCCCAAAGTCAGCTCTGGGTTCCCTGTACTCTGCATATTTTTCTGTTTCCCCGCTAGCTGGGATATCAGAGCCGGAGTCAGAGTGGGCACAATTGTCCGTGTCTTTCCAAGTGGGTAGATGATGCCTTCTTGCCTCATTACTCATAAGCAACATTGGCCGGCATAGGCGTCTGTTAGCTTGTGCGGTGGAGCTGTTCGAAATAGAGGCACATGCCAAGTCCTAACGCTCCTAGAATCGGGAGAATTGCAAGAGCTAGGGGAGTTATGAACAAGTGGGTTAATTGTCAGTACTAAACTGGGAGAAAAGGAGAAAATTCAACTCACAAATTTAAGAAATATTTTGGAATAATTATCCAAGATTAACTCTGTAAGACAGTAAACAAACCACCCCAGAAATTGTGGAATGTGAAGTCTCAGACATTTGGCTTATTTCACTTTCACCAAAGCCATGTGCTTCCACAGGCTGTTGTGTTTTCTGCTCAATTCTACGTCACATTGAGTAAGTGTCTCGTCCCCCACTCAAACAAACCCGCTTGCTCGGCGAGCTCAGCCAGCCTTTCAGCACCACAGCTGCTGCCCATTTCACCCAGACGTCTCTCTGACAGACAGGACGAATTTGGACAGTGATCTAACGCCACGCATATCACACTCGCAACATTTCTGTGTTACTAATTGATGCAGCAGACTGAGTTTGACATTACGAAACTCTCTGTGGACAAACCATATTTTCTCCTCACCAGAGTGAGCATGTTTGTGGACATCCCTTATAGGAATAATTTGGAGTCTCCAGTGCTGGGATTGGGAACCTCTGCATTAAAAGCAGACTAGTAGTAGAGCAAGTAGAAGATGGATAGATAGTAGATAAAGTCTTCTTGGTCTTCTTGGTGTTGTTTTGTAATTATCCACTGTGATATCCTGTAATGTCCTTTACTGTCCTCCTGCAGGTCCTGTCTCTTCCTCACCGTAGGCTGGTCTGCTGCTGCCAGCTCTATGAGGTGCCTGACCCCAACCGCCCCCAGCGAACTGGGGTCCATCAGAGAGAGGTCTTCCTTTTCAACGACCTGTTGGTGGTACGTCAATCAATCACTCTGTTGTCATGGTAACTTCAAATTCACCGCAGGCTAGGCCTTATTTTACTCTTCTTGTTGCCTGACAGGTGACAAAGATCTTCCAGAAGAAGAAAACCTCAGTGACGTACAGTTTCCGACAGTCATTCCCTCTGGTGGAGATGCAGGTTCACATGTTCCAGAACTCCTGTAAGCTCTAGCTTCAATATATTTGAGTATTCAAATGTCAGAATGACTAAAACTCTGTACTGCAGTGCTCGCAGTATCTGCCCCACTTTCTTATTTTCTTTGTCTTGATCTTTGTCACATCTTCTCTCAGACTACCCACACGGTGTCAGACTAACGTCAGCGATCCCAGGCGGAGAGCGCAAGGTGCTGATTGTGTTCAACGCGCCAAGTCTGCAGGACCGCACACGCTTCGTCAGCGACCTGAGAGAGAGCATCGCTGAGGTGCAGGAGATGGAGAAATACAGAGTGGAGTGTGAGTACAGCTCCCTCTTCTGGTCAATAAAGTGAACGACCCCCTTTGACCACAGCAATGAGGACACTGTGCTATAAATTAATATTTTTTACTGAACTTATTTATACTGAAACAGATGCCAAATGTGACATTTCAAATATTGAGGGTAACATTTCTGAGAGAAGTCATATTAAGGCATCCGTACAGTCTGGACTATAGCCTATGCCTTTAAAGACACAGTTTAGTGCTAAATATTATTTACACTGATTAAAGGTGCGGTATTTTGTCACTGTACTATGAACATTTGACCCATCTGTGGTGGTGAAAACACACACACACACTAGCGAACTAGGGGCAGTGAGCACACACACACCCGGAGCAGTGGGCAGCCAACTCCAGCGCCCAGGGAGCAGAGAGGGTGATGGGGCTTGCTCAAGGGCCCAACAGTGGCAGCTTGCTGAGCCCGGGAATCAAACCCACAACCCTGTCATCAGTAGTCCGGAGCTCTAACCACTGAGTCACCACTGATTGTCCCTTTAGCCTAAATGCAGTTGCTCAGCCCAGACATGGTTTATATCTGAAGTTTTCTTTAAGTTATTCCTTAAAGGCTTGTCCAATATCTCTACCACGGTGTTGCACAGCCCGGCTCACTTAGTGGAGACTGGCATTACCTCTGCAGGGCAAACACTTGCAGGGGCAGCAGAATGCAAAGTTTCTGTATTAACATTTCATGTGTAACAGCTGTGCTGGACTATGTTTTTAGGATTTCATGATATTTTATGTATATGGTTTTTTATGCCAGGACCATGGCTGTATCTATTCATTAGCATAGTGCTAACTGTATGCCAAAGTCATCACACACTCCTGTCAAACCCCACTGATTTAGTTTCAAACAGACTTCTTAAAGTGGATTTCAACATTATTTGGCAAACTACATCTATAAAATAGCCTCCTTGGCATGGTTTGATACAAGTGTGATTTATGGATGCAGATCACGCGATGCTAACAGATGAATTATGACTTCAGTATGTTAGCTAGCATTAGGCGGCCTTAGCTAGCTACATTAGCTTTGTAGTTGTAGTGCAAGGCTAAAGAACGAAACCATTGCATATTTATTATTACGGGGCAGCGTGCACTTTCTGATCCTGATTTAGCAACACAGCAAATGGAAAAGGAAACTGTAACCAGTCTAACAGGACTTTTTTTAAGTGGGATGATTTAATAGAAGCTTTCATTGCTAAAGTGCAACATCAGCCTCATAGCTCCAGTGCAAAGCTAAGGAAGTAACTTCCACATAAAGCATTAAAAAATGTTTTAAGGTTCCCCAGGGTGTTATTGTTATATTAAAGTTGCACAGAGTATCTATATAAATACACTACATTACGTCCTACTCTCTAATGTTTTGCTCTGCCTCGTCTTTCCCTGCAGCGGAGCTAGAGAAGCAGAAAGGCGTGATGAGGCCCAGCTTGATGAGCAGCAGTGTAGTGGGCGGAGGTGTGGGCGGGGTCAAGAGTGAGGTAGTCAATGGCTCAATTGGAAGGCCCAGCCTGGACGACAACTACTCACCGGGAGAGGGCCTCAAGCGCACTGCTCTCAGCTCCTCACTGAGGGACCTGTCTGATTCAGGTGAGACATGGAGGCAAACACATGAAAATATGTCAACAATTACCACCACACACATGAACATGCACGGATTAACATTTTAATGCTACTCACACATTCCTACATACACACTGAACCCCTCACACGCCTGTGGAGATGCTTGACATGTCCTGCTTGGGTGCAGGGAAACGCGGTCGCAGAAACAGCGTTGGTTCCCTTGACAGTACAATGGAAGTAAGTCTGAGTGGAGCAGAGGTCTGTATCTTTAGCTTTCGCCCAAAAACCCATCACCAAAGTGACCACCACCCCACCCACCTAGCATGTCTGCCTGGAGAACACCCCCACCCCCACCCTTACCACCACCAAAGAAAAAAAAAACCCACGGTGCTGCCTTGCATGTGTTTCTACCACCCCCACAGAGCCAGTGCCATAGTTTTGCATCTCTGTATGCTATCTATGCCTGTGTATGCACGGTGATATGCTCCCTGCTAGTGCATCACAGTGATGGTTTCCCGAATATGTGCTCAGAAGCAGCCAAGAAGACAGCACCTATTTAACCTTTATGGCTGCGTGAGCCCTGGATGGGTGGATTTGCTGTTTTGGTGTTGTTTCATTTGCAAGTAGTGTTGCATATACAGTATTCATGCATGAACAAACCAGCATTTGTAGTTCTTTACTTCTTGTGATCCAGCATCTGCATCTGTTGTGGTGTTTGTGTTCTGAACCATCAGTGTGTATTAGTCTATCATTGTAAAATACGGAAGTTAAATTGTTCCATGACTCTAATCAACTCACCCGTTTCTCCTCCCCCGTCTATCCTCTCGCCACTCTTTATCCTTCAATCTTTATTCCCCTCGCACTTCCCATTACTGCTGGGCACTCTGATCCTTTCTCTACCCCTTGATCTCTCGCCTCCCTATTCCTCCTCCTCTCCATCCCTGGCTCCCTTGCATTCTTTGCAATCCTTGGCTTTTTGAACCCCTCTTCGTTCTCTCCTGCCACTCTGGCTCTCGCTCTTCTCCCACTCTTCCTCCTCTCCCCCCACTCTCTTTGTCTTAGGGTTCCATCATTAGCAGTCCACGGCCTCACCAGCGTTATCCAATAGCCACTGTACTCCCGAGCTGCTATGGAGCCGAAGACTACCGGCCTCACCGCCCCATCCTGAGCCCCGGAGTGGGGGTGGGGGGTGGGCCGGGGCAGCAGCAACAACACACCACACCTGTGGTGGCTGGCGCTGGGCCAGCCTCCAGCAGCAGCAGCAGCGAGAGAGGAGCCAGTGGGACGGGGAGTGGGACGAGCACAGCCGGCTCCTTCCTGGGCTCCCTGTTTGGGGGCAAGCGGGCCAAAGCGCCAGGCCCCATTATCCCCCCGGGGCCACCCTACCCCGCCCCCGTGGCCCCACCGAGCACTGGGGGGCCACCGCCCCTTTCTCCTTCCCCGTGCTCTGTGGAGGCCGGGGGCCCTTCCAAGATCCAGGCCCTGCACGCCCAGTACTGCCACACTACTACCAGCAGCAGCAGCAGCAGCAGTGTGGCTGGGCAGCAGCCTCCGCCCCCGTACTACCATCCGCACCAACGCTATCACGTGCAGAGCGCACCGGCATCTGGACACCAGCACCAGCACCCCACGCTGCAGCGGGTCACCCTGCCACGCCGGCCTCTCCCCAACCCCTCCGGGCACAACCCCTACCCTCCACCACCTTCCCAGCATGCTTTGCCGCAGGCTCGTTACGGGACCTTGGGACACATAGCCTCGCCGTGCGTCCCGCCGCCTCCCCCCCTTTCTCCTCACTCCCCACTCTCCCAACACCCACAGTTTGCCCTCTTCCACACGCAGCCTCCGCCCTCACACTCGGCCAGAGGGGGCGCCGTCAGCAAGCCTCCGCTGACATTGTCACACTCGCAGCCCCACCCGCACGCTCACTCCCACGTGGGGCATACGCCCCTCCCCGCCCATTTCATCTTCGCCAGCCCGCCCCCAGCACCCACGCAGCCACCCCCGCCCCCGCCCCCAGTCTCCGGGCCGCCGCCCGCCACTGCCCATCACGGGCCGCCGGCCGGCCCGTATCTGCCCCAGTATCCTCCGCTGCTCTCCTCCATCCCCCCTCCCCCCCCCCCACTCCCCTTTACCCCCCCCTTCCTCCCCCCTTACCCCTCTTACGCCTCTCTCCCCTCTCCCCCCCCAGCACCCCGCCCCGCCACCGCCATTGCCGGCCGGTTCACAGGCCCCGGGGCCCCAGGCCTCGGTGGGACAGAGTGGAGGAGCCGCACCTGGGGGGAGCGGTACGGTCGACCGGGCCAAATCCAAGCCTACCAACCGGATCAGCACGGTAGTGTGAGCAGGGCAAAGGGTGGGAAGGCGCGGGGTTGGGGCTCGCTGCGGGGGCCCCTGGTGGTGGGTGGAGGGACATCGGAGAGGCTGGAGGAGGTAGGAGGCCGGACCAGGACAGAGAACAAGAAGAAACGCAACCTGCTGAGACTCTGTTACTTTCACCTGCGCTTCCCGCAAGTGTAAAGGGAGACAGATGCAAGAGACAGTGCCTGCGTACACACTCAGCACATTCACAAATCACTCCTTATGCTATAAGCGTAAGGGAAGGTCAGTCACCCTACAGTGGTTTACAGTTCTAAGAGTACAACCTCAGAACCTACCATTGCTTACTTTCATTGTAAGTGTGGGAGTTACTCAGTGCCGCCCAATAGAGTCCTTTCCTCCTTCAGCTACAAACACTAAAAGCTAAAAAAAAAAAAAAAACTATAAGAGCGATAATATACACAGTTTAACCAGGTAACAAACACACACCCTCACTCACCAACAGGGGGTGCACAAACCGCCATAAGAGAATGTATTCTCAGAGCCAGCACATCAGAAACAGTAGTGCTTGTTTGAATGCCTTTCTTGATGAACTTTTCTTGATGGATCTAAAACCTGTAGATCAGGGAGAGAGAGTGTACCATCAAGGACAGTCTTAGTACTCTACAGGGCACACAATGTACATTCCAGCTGCCATTCCAGCGTGACAGAACATCTGAAATGTGTTTCAAGCATTAGCTGATAGCGGTTGCAAAAAACCATGTACGCAATAATCAATCCGTTAATTAGTTGATGTTCAGCTTCTTGCTAAAGAGAGCAGTAGGTTCGGCTGTTTTCCTGTGTAACACTGACTCATTACAGAACCTTGTTCAAAGAGACTACAGCGCCTCACGCTACTAATGAACGTTTCACCTTTCTCATTTTAAGCATATACGGCAAATTATATCAGGTGTCAAATGTTTGAATTAGAGAAGTCATGATGAATCACTTTAAGCATTGCTTTCAATCTAAACCCTCTTGGTACAGGTGTAACTGTTGTGATTGTAAATGTTAGTCCGCAAACATGAACGTCCTTGTACGCTTGCCATAAAAAGAATGCTGAAGGGCGTGATATGAGGTTTTTGACCACAGTTTGTCTATGGAAGGCAGAAGAAATGAAGGGTAAATTAAAGTGAACAGATGAAGCCCACACTTGGGTGGAGTATCAGAAGTAGTTCTGTTTTCAGGGTACAAGGTAATATGGTACTGTAGTAATATTCGCTCACCAAGCACTTCATTAGGAACACAAAGGGTCTCACTTTGCTCTCAAAACAGCTTTAACTGGTATGCACAGGATTTTGGACACACTTTAAAATTCTGATCCCTATTGACATTGGGTCACACAATTCCTACAGATTTTTCAGCAGCATTTTCATGCTGGAAATAGCCGATAGAATATTGTGGTCACAAAGGGATGCACATGGTCAGCAACAACACTCAAACAGGCTGTGTGATTGGTTGCTGTTTCTTGTTAACACAAGAAATGTTGGGTCCATGCATACATGCTGTTGGTGCCAAATTCTGACCCTACTGTCTGCATGGCTCAGCAGAAATGAGTTTTTAGTCTTCATCTGTTCAGTTTGAGGGAACCTGGTGCAACTACAGCCTCTGCTTTTTGTTCTTGGCTACCAGAAGTGGAACCGGACATGGTCTTCTGCTGGTGTAGCCCAAATTCTAGAAGCACTAAAATCATGCCACACTCAAAATCACTGAGATCACGTTTTCCTCATTCTGATGGTTGATGTGAACATAACCTGAAGCTGCTGGCCCATGTCTTAATGGCTTTATATGTTGCACTACAGCCACACAATTGGCTGATTAGATCATGTGTAGGTGTACAGGTGTTCTTAATAAAGTGCTTAGTGAGTGTAGCATTGTATAATATGGTAATACATAATAATCAAATTGTAAATGATAGAATAGCCCAATAATCCAATACCTTTTCATACTCAAAATTCCAACCGATATGTGTATATATATATATATATATATATATATATATATATATTCTTGAAAATGAATATTTCAAGATAAATTTGAAATGAGGAAACCTTTTGTAATAATCAAGCTGGGGCATTTTTAAACATCAGCCCAATTATCCTGCAGCTTTGCCCAGGCATTAGACTGGCCCTCCACCCCACATCTTCACTATCTTCTCCATAATAATGAAAACGTTGCTTGCTGCTTCATTCACTAAGCAATTGATAATACTGCAATGAGATTATACTGCATTTCTCAAAGCAGCAAAACCTTGACGCTCAAGTTTAGAAACTACAGAAGAGCTTAAAATGGGACCACCAGTGGAACACCAACCAGAGACCTGTATCAACTAACTGTCTGCTCACTATTACTTTCATTACCAGTCTCCAGTAACAGAAATGTGAGAATTCTAGATCATACTGACTGGAAGTTAATGAGACTCATACATTGCCCACAGTACTGTGTCTGTGGGAAAGGTCCACTGAATCGTTCCAGTACTGGGACTCATGACTAATGAGGGCTAGTCCATCATCTGAAGGAAACGTTCTCCTCTTTTTTAGTCTGTCTGTATTTGAAATGCTTGTTTGTATTAGTGCAAATCAAATGCATTCCACAGGGGTGATTGCATTGATGATGTCTTTCTTACTTTGCTATTTTCTTTCTTTTTTTCATTTTTATTCTGGCATAATTGTCTACTATGATTATGATTAGTTATGTTTATTATGATGATTATGATCTGTTTCATTATACAGATGGTTTAAATACAAGACAGTCATAGAAAAACATACTGTATATAAAATCCTCTCACAGTGGAGCAGAGCATGGTGGACAGTATCTGAAATGTGACCTTACATGAATTCAACGTTGGTTAGTGGTTCTTATGGACAATCACACTTGTCTTTGCAAGTGTTACTGAATGTTGCAGATTTGTCCTGAATATTTCTTTGACCTTTTTTCCAGGTTAGTTGTGGTTCTGTCATGAGATTTCAGCTGGTTTTGTTTTTATTTATTTCATTTTTAAACGTGTGATTCACAAATGTCCTATTCGGGTCGAAGCAGGGCATTCTGAAATGAATCTGGTTCTGCTGAAAGCCTTTTTCCTTTTCCTTTTTAAAAAGGAACATAAGGAACGTAGTTTACAGATTTGTACTGAGACGCGAGGCTATGGATGCTGAACTCAGCATCAGTTTAAGTAGTAATACACTAGGAGCCAGTATACTTCTACAACTAGACTACGTCAGCTCCTTGTCCACCATTAAGACCTAGGAATAAGAGTCAAAAGATGTGTGTCATTCATCTCCGACTGCTGCATATCCCAATTCCCCCCACCTTACCCACGTGGATGTTATTGCATGACTGCAGTACTTACTGAATGAAGAGTGTTCTATGGAGTACGACTGTACATAACAGGATAAAACGATTTAATATTGACCATGAAGCAAACAGAACTATTATTCAGGATTGTGTGTGAGGATGTTTGAATGTAATGCGTGTATGAGAGTGTTCCATTCATTGTAGGTGAATATTGCATATTTATTTTGTAAGCCTATACAAACGTATATAGATATATAAATATATGTCACATCGGAGCTGAATGTTATTTTAGAAATCTATGAAATATGGAATATGAAGTCTTCTAATTTGTGTACAGACAGTGTGCAACTGAATACAGAGACATCTGAATATTTATTGCTTCTAAACTATTATAAAGTGTCCTTGCAGTGGAGAAAACTGTGTGGTTTGTTCATTTTTACTGCATGCTGTCATTGTGCGTCCAGATAAATTCGATGCAAGAATAGCATCTGCAAAGTGATGCAAAGACAAGCCAGTCGTTTGTTTGTGATCTGCCAGAAAGTCAGAAAACATTCTGCTTGTCATCTCATTAGAATAAAACGCCTCCACCCACTAGCTTTTTGAAGGCCAATTCTAGCCACTTCATCTCCTCCCACTAGCTTTTTGAAGGCAGAGGCCGATTTTCAACCTGTACGTTCCTGCACTTGTGAAACGTCATCAGTTGCAGCCCATTCAAAATTTCTCACCCAGCCAAGTACAGTCAAAATACCCAGATGTGTCCTTGCTTCATCTGTGTTATCAGGGCTGCATCAGACTTCATCAGACTGTGGACTTGGGACAGCGCTCTCCCTTCTTCAGGAACTTGCCAAGTCTGTACTACCTAGTAGGCTAGTGCAAATTTGCCATTCTTTAGAATCTTTCAGAATTTCATAGGTCAAGCCTATAAGGTCACACAGCACGGTTCCTTAGGCTACTTTAAAAATCTATCATGGCTGCCAAAACATTTGACTGCAGAAATGAATATGAACTGTATCATGAGTATATAGTTATCCTGATTGAAATCGGTGGACCACAGCTGGGAGAGCCAGAGAGAGAGATGTGAACTCAAGGTGAAGTAAATATTACCTTACTGGTGTAAACAGGTGCTAATAAGAAACGACGTAGCAGTAAAATAAAAAAAATTGTGTAGCCAAGGAGATGAGTAGTGTGTAAAGGTGTGTTGGGTGGGATGAGCAGGCAATCAAACCGGCCATTCTGAACAGGGCTGTTTACACAGGGTAAGAAGGGAGCTGTTGTGGTGTTCTTACGCCTTAAACCTGTCTTGCTTCTACAGAACTCAAATTGGGCACTACACAAACACAGGTAGGTGTCTATATGGTAAATCAGGTGTGTTTGAAATAACTGAAGGACACTTATAATGACCCCTGGAAATAATGACCCCCGCCCTAGAGGGTGGTTGAAGGTTAGTGTATGGCATAAACCCCTACCTGCCCTCTTCACACAGGAAGGATGCAGCCAAATGCCTAGTTTTGGACACTGACAGTGGTTTTCATGAAACACATCAACTAAGAGATGTAAGGGCGTGTCTGTGACAAGCAGTGTTACATTATTACATTATGTGATATCGTATTCAAATCAATAACTCAAGCACATGTACATCTGAGGATTCAGATGTCATCAGCATAGAGGTTTACTTTGCAATCAACCATGGATGTGGCCTAATCACTGATGTAGATATTAAATAATACTGGCCCAAGGATCCATCCTTGAGATCACCATCTTGCTTAAATAAATAAAGATTCTGATGTGCTTTTGCTCTCTAATGGTGTAAGGGTGTGTGGATACTGGGACATACTAAATCAGTGTTACCAGTAACCAAGGGGGTTCCTCAAGGTTCGATCCTTGGTCCAGCATTATTTTATATCTATATCAATGATGATGCCACATCCGTAGTTGATTTTAAAGTAAACATGGTGTCATATAATTTGATAAGTTCATGGGGTTAAACAAAACTAATGCAATCAGACTGGGCTAATGCCATTTTTAGCTGATAGTAGCATACAATCACACTCACAGCAAATGTTGTGTTATTTTAATGAACTAGTAGATTACCTAGACTAGATGTAAAAAAAAAAAAAAAAAAAAAAAAAAAGCAAAAACAAAGAAACATCTAGAGCAAAACTCATGCAGGGGAACTTCTTGACACCCAGAATACACCAGCACAGGTACTGCAGCTTGATAGGCTCTATTCTTTTTCTTTTTTGACTAAAATTAAATGCTAAAGCTCAGTACAGCAACAGTACAGCAGCCCAGCTGCATATCCAGTTTCACTAAATGGCTAAAAAGAAGTAAAATACCAAAAAGTAACGAGTATACAACAGTACACGTCCATCAGCCTGCTTAAATGCAGTAAGTAGCCCCAGTATGTAAAGCTTCCTCCACTGGTGGTCGCTGTCCACTTTCCTTCCTTAACCGGCCATCTGCGCAAATCTTACGTCGGAACTACTTCCCTCAAAGTGAGACGTGCAATCCTTGTATGTATTATTCCGCATCGCTTCCCTACATCACTCCATCTACCTGCAATGCTTGAGTAACCTACACCTAGATGCGGTTGCCCTGCGCCAGCACTGCGGTGTGTGGTTATATCGAGCCTTTGTGCGAGCTCGTGTTTGGCACGAAAACGGCGGCGCACTTCAACACCTGCGTAATTAAAGCGTTATAAGTTGGGGGACTATTTTGTACGTAACTCACAGGCGGAAGGATGGAACAACGGCTCGATCATACAACCGAATGGGTTTCCTCCGCTTCTTTGATCGATGGATCTTGAGGGGTTGTGCTTAGGCTGTGATGAAAAACCCAAAATGGCGTGTAGCTTAGACAGGATGAACGGGGGGTAGTTCTTGGAGAGAAAAAACTGACCACTACAACGTCTTGGAGCTTGTTTATGTGTTCGGTTACATAGCGGAAGTGTCCGTTTGGTGAAACGGGTAGGGGGAAAAAAAGAGCTGCTCAGCGAATGTCGCGTATCAGCACCGCCGCCGAGAGCTGGAGCGCTGGGATGGGCTGAGAGCGCGGAGGCCGCAGATGTGCAGCCGCCCTGAGAGCGACCCACAGCCGAACAATAGAGCCTGTGATCAGCCGAGACAGTGACACGGCCTGGATTGTTTGCCCCTCACTAAACTGGGTCACTATTCGCTTTGAAGCAGCACCACAACGCGTTTGAAGACGTGCACAGACGAAGTGGCGGAATGTAAGATCATGTGGCCACACAATGTTATAACGACATAACCTTAAAGCTATCTAGCTAAGTTTGCTGAGCTCATTAACCCCTAATATCATTTAGCTAGCTAGCCTCACTGCTTCTACCGCAGCAGACTGTGGCCTGCAGAGCATCCAGTGCTAGCCAGCTCGCTAACTTGACTGTGGAAGTGCTCAATTTCTGATTGCTCTAAATGATCTCGGTGCTGAATAATTAGCTAGCTATCAAATGACTATTTCTAGCTACCTGTTTTATACGTGTATACTAATATTATTGTTTTAGTGAATTGAGTGAGCTTGGTGACGGCTAGTCCTGGCCAGGTACACGTTCACACACACCTAGCCCAACTTTTTATATAAACAACAGCTAACTAGTTATCTATTCTATTTGAATGTATCCTATAGTTTTGTTTAGTTTTTTTACAGTTGTTTATTATACTATCTACTGTCTAATAGCTAGCTACTTTTCAGTGATCCGTTCATCGACCCTACATGGAGCCCTAGCTAGCTGACTCGGCTAATGTTTGGGTTTATGTTGTGCTGTGTTTGCACTGCTAGTGTGGCTAACGGTCGTCTCTTATCCAGTCTAGCTTAGCCAAGCCTAGGCCTGCTGTCTGTGTTTCTGCAGGTCTCGTGTTTGGTCACTCGTTTTGTTGGATAACTAAGCTAGCTAGCTAGCTGGCCACTCATGTCAAGACACGGGCCGTTTGGCTGCCTTCGCTAGTTAGCTATAGCTAGCTAACTAGCTAATCAACGCGACGGGGAGCTGGCCACCAGCTACACTAGCTAGCACTAGGTTAACGATAATCCGGCCGCTGTCTTTAACAAGTTTCTTGAGGTTGCTGTTTAGCACGGACAGAGTCCAGAAAACGTTAGCTAGCTAGATAGCTACCTAGCTAATGTTGGCTAGCTAGCTACATGCTATCGGAGTCCTAATCTACTCTACTGGTGCTATCTAGCTAAGTTAGCCAGTGCTAGCTGGTATCAATATCAACACACACACAGCTTTGTTTTGAGCATGAGGTGCGGCGGTTTTAGCCTCCTAACCGAGCCTGGTTTTGTGTTAAAGTCTAGCTCTATTACACTCTAGACTCCAGACAAAGTTATCCGTCGTCTCGAGTAAGGGATAAATGGCTATTTTAGCTCGTTGACTTGAGTAGCCAGTTTGTGTAGCTAGCCTAGCAGCTACGTGTGACCTGTTCTTTCAGCACAATCGCACGTTTACCTCAGTAGAAATGTAGATAGAGACCACTAGCTGTACTTTGGTGGTTTGCCTGATTTGAAGGACTGATATTTCTGTCGTTGGTTTATAAACTTCATGTTTATAAACCAAGGCTCATAGATTTAGTTGAAGTTGGCTGCAGTTTGTTGACGTTAGCTAGCTATCTTTGTTTAGTGAGGCTGTGGCTCGAGTAGTAGCTAGACTAGAAAGCCCCATTTTGGTGCGTAGCTTCGCGGAGACCGTGATAGAGATACTGATAGACAGAGAGCTGTAGATAAACAGAGAACATGAGAGGAACACCTGATGGTGCTGATGGCCTTTTGCTACAAGGTTAGCTAATAAAAGAAGACATCGTGGCTCCGACAGTAGGTGTTAGCTGGTTGTAAGGAGCTGTGGCTGCATGTTTATTATTAAGGCTGTCCTGCTCCGTAGCTTGCTAGCTAGCTAGGTTTGCTGTTAGCGTTCACCTGACGTGTGGCCGACAGATGTTAAGGTGAATATTCACTTCTCGATGGGAAACAGACCGATTTGTCGTGCTGTACCCTAGTGACACTATTTCAGCTGACCTAATTTGTGGAATAGCACACAACGAGAAAAAAAAAATTAAAACAAAAATCCCCACTCATTTTTCACATGGAGGCAGCCCTGAATGTCTCAGTCAGGTCAGGAGGAAACATTACAACAAGCAGGTGTTCTTTGTTTTGACTTTAACCTGGAAAAGTCTGAAGATTCAGGAACTCTACAGAACAGCAGCAAATTAAGTCCTGATCTTAAATCTCTTGGTTCGAAACAGCCCTGCTGTAAAAGTGTAACGTATGCGTTGTAAGCGTTGTTTGTTTTGTGTGTGTGGCCTAAACACTTCCTGAGGAAGTGATGGCTGCCTGTTCATAAATAGAGTTGAAGCTGTGTGGGGATTGTTTAGGAAGGACTACAGAATTGTTAGTTACAACAAGGTACACCCAGTGTCTTGACTTCAGCATTATTTTAGGTTTGTGCTTTTCCTTTCAGAAAGGTCGAACGCGTGTGTTGATTGTTACAGTACCGGTTTGCAAGCTGTGGGGAGGAGGCATTTTCTGGCTTCAACAAAATAACGTGGAATTGGTTTCCCCAGAAAGTATTTAAGCCTAGGCCTAGACTGCACAGACTTCAGAGTGCTGGTTCTCTTTTAAAGGTAAAATATAGTCCGGAATAGTGTTGTCACATGCTTCAGTACTGTAGATTAAAGTATGTAAAGTGTGTTGTATTTTTGACAACGCAAATTCAGTCAATCCTGGTCAGTTCATGGTTGTAAGAGGACATTGACATTGTAATTGCTTTTAGACATGCTTACATTAGATCAATATTTGACGTAACGACTAAACTCAAGTTTTTATGCATATTTAACTATAATGTTTTGTTATAATGTAATGCAAATATAGGTAGATGTATATGTGTATAGGTGCACTATATTCAAATGTTTGTGGACACCCCTTCTAATGAATAAGTTGCACCCATTGCTGATACAGATGTTCAGACGTGCTAGCACAATTAGTTTAGTCCGGGTAGATAAGTATTGCCACTAGAATAGGACTCTCTGAGGCACCTTGCCTAATGCCAGGCATGGAGCAGTGGGACTGTGTTCTCTGGAATAATGGTGCTCCATCCAGTACTGTTGGGATGAGGTGGCATGGTGATCATAACATCCTGACCTCCCTAACACTCTTCATCTTGTTGCTGAATGCAGTGAAATACTTTCCCAGTGCATATAGTTTATGTACATGGAAAACAGCATTTAGAAAGACATCAGGATTGTCCTATAGTTCCAATATTGGTTTATTTATTTATTTTTTGTTTATGCTTAAGTTGACAACCTTGGCCTGACAAATGATGACAAATCATCTTTGACAGTAGTAGTTATTTGAAAATGACATCAGTGATTCCATTTATGAGCACATAAATGTATTTAAGTTTTGTTAAGTTTAATTTGATAAAGAACTTTGAGACTAACGTTGTACTTGTGCTGTTTTATTGTTTTCTCTGAACTTGTTAACAGAGCAATGGAGGGAGGGGACGAGTTTGTTCCGCCTCCGGAGTGTCCAGTATTTGAGCCGTCATGGGAGGAGTTTGCAGATCCACTTGGTTACATCGCCAAGATCCGTCCAATCGCAGAGAAGTCTGGGATATGCAAGATTCGCCCTCCTCCTGTAAGCGTCACAATTTGGTCATCTTGGTTAACGTTCTGCTGATAGAAGTTGTTTGACCAGTAATGTATTTAGTGCGGGCGGTATTTTGTTTTAGTTTAAAAACCTTTGCTTGGCTTTTTCATTTGTCATGTCTAAACAAGTGGTGACCTACAACCCTTAAGCAACATTAGTCTTATTCCGACTCCAGTCACCACAGCTATGTAGTTTTCCCCAGATTCATGCATAATGGTGTGTATTTTCAAAGACACTTATTACCGAGGACATGGCAGTCCGAAGACAAGCAGGCAGGAGTTAACAGCTGTGAGTTTATCCTGACCTGTATCTCTTTTCTTTCACAGGACTGGCAGCCGCCTTTTGCTGTAGAGGTGGACAACTTCCGCTTCACGCCTCGTATACAAAGACTTAATGAACTGGAGGTGTGTGTTGTAGCAGCTCTTGTTTTTATCCACTCCACTAATCACATTAGGCACCACCCACATAAATAGCCATCACCAGTGTTCACCATGTTATGTCACCTCCATTCAGGCATGTTGTGTGTGGCATGGTGTTTCTTTTTTTTTTGTTTGATACATGTCAGAATTTCTATGGATTCGGTGTCAATGTCAGTATATGCATGAAATAAACTATTCTTCTTTTGCATTGTCAGGCTGAGACGAGAGTGAAGCTGAATTATCTGGACCGAATTGCTAAGTTCTGGGAGATTCAGGGATCGTCGCTCAAAATCCCCAACATAGAACGACGCATTCTAGATCTTTTCAGCTTGGCTAAGGTACTCTTGGTATACTATGTATAAAACTGCACTACAGATCAGATCATTTGACCGTGAAGATCCCTTCTACTACTCCTAAATGATTGTAAGCTGTCTTGCCTTTATGCAGTGGTTACTACAATTTGCTTTCAGTGTATTCCTCTAACCTTAATGTTTAGATATGGAAGCATTTGTCAACTATTTAATAATAAATGCATTTTAAGATGTTATAGCGTCACGAGAATATTTGCTGGAGGTTTTAATGAACCAAGACGTAATGCAGTCTCAATACCCAACAAGAGAATCACATTACGTCTGTTAGTTTAGTCTATTATGCAACTTATTAGTTTGAGAGAACCTTGGTTGTGATTATTGCAGCCTCATGTTTATTTGGCATGTTTGCTTAGCTGTATTCTGATGTTGCAGATTGTGACTGAGGAAGGTGGCTTTGAGACCGTCTGCAAAGAGAGGAGATGGGCTCGTGTAGCCCAGAAGCTTGGTTACCCACCAGGCAAAAACATTGGCTCCCTCCTGAGGTCACACTACGAGAGGATTGTCTATCCTTTTGAGATGTTCCAGTCTGGTGCCAGCCTACCGGTACACTTAACTTTTTGTACATCCGTATAGGGGGCCAGTGTCTCGTTGTGTCTATATATGTTCTCAGTTCTTGCCAAATTCCTATTATCTGTTGGAACACTGATAATGAAGTGCGTTGTTTTGTTTTGTCTCCCCAAATATTTGTAAATCGTGCAAAGCACCACTTTCACTGTGAGTGGGCAAATGACAAATATGTCATCACAATACTCAGATATTTTCACACTATACGGTTATTTAACATTTAATATACTGTGCTATAGTAAATGCAGTTAAACAGCAGTGATTGTGCTTTTTGAAAAAGTTGATCGGTGTTGTGTAAATATTGATATCAGTGAATTGTCAAGAAAACGGTTACAGTGGTGTAATGGTAAGGGTGAAATAGTCACATTGCCCACCCCTGATTTTTGCTCACTACTCAACAAAATCTGTAAACTTAACTGTAAAAACAAAAGCGTCATAGAATAGTTTTTTTTACTTTGCTGGCCATCAACACCACCACCTCGTACTGTTTCTGCTTCTGTCCACACTGAACCCCCTGGCGTTCAATTACCATTACGTGTAAAAGTCCATTGGTGAAAAGGGACTTTATTATGAACAAGATAAGCAATGTCTGTTTTTCTGTGTGTTTGTGTGCAGCCGTGTAAGCCCAGGCCGTATGAGAGTGACGATGTGGATAAGGAGTATAAGCCCCACTCCATCCCCCTCCGCCAGTCAGTCCAGCCCTCCAAGATGAGCAGTTATGGACGAAGAGCCAATCGCCTGCAGCCTGAGGTGAGTGGCTTGTGTGGTTAGCCAGTCAGATTGTGAAGAAAAGGAAAAATTGTGTGTATGTGTGTAATTGTGTACCTTCGGATGAGTCACATGGGGAGCCAAAGTTACACCACCCACTGATTTGGAACTCATTAAGAACCTGTTCATCATGTTTTGGAGAATGTTTTCATGAAGGAACCCTGACTTTCTCTTTAAATGTTACATCCAGAGTGCGGCACTCGCTAATTTGATTTTATAAAATTAAAGTTCACAACACCTGTGTGGCATTTAGTACATCAGCATGTTGATTAAACAGTAAGAAATAACATTGTTAAATTGTTAGGATGTTGTGATCAAAGGGTTCTGAGAGGCAAGTTACAAAAAAAGCTACTACTAAATCAGAACTACTTTCCATGCTCGTCATTCAACTGTATTAAAATTAATTTGCTCATCACTGCTGCAATGTTACACCAACGCGTACCTTTTAAAAGCAAATGTGCTGCAATATTAGTCTTACAAAAACCTGCATAAGGCCAAAAAGCATCTGCTCGTCTTAGGACAAGATCAGTATCCAGTGGTGCCCATCACAGTAATTCACCATAAGCATTAGAAAAGTCCGCTTGGTCACTTAACTTAAAGTTCAGTTAGTTTGCTGTTGCATCTCTAAAATTGTTTACCAGAAAGAAGCAAGCCTTTAAGTTGATTGTCCTGTAGGGCTTGATGTGTGTTGAAATATTACACTTTTCGCCGCAGTGGATCCATCTCCGTGTTTACAGTGTTTGTGTCTCAAGATTTCATGTACGCTTTTGTCCAGTCACATTTCAGGATACATGCCCCTGCATGCTTTGCCGCTTCTGACGCCATGCTTTCAAAAATGCATCTCTACTCTGTTCCATTGCTCTCTTGTTGCCATTGCTGCTGTACTCTCTTGCTCTTTTTTTTTTTTTTTTTTTTCTCCCCATTTCTTTCTTCATGTGCACACATGGACTTTAGGTTAAATCTTTTCTTTTTTGTAAATAAATATTTTTTATCTTGCATAATGTTTTGTAAACCCATTTGGCCTCATCTTAAGAGATTTTATACCTTCAATGCTGATCCTTCTCACCTTTAATCAGTGTCTGTGGGTTATTCTTTCTGCTGTACTTCCTTTTTATTTGCCTCCCCATTACATCGATCAGTAGATTCATGATATAAGGTGTATTGTTAAGTAGACACTGACTTACTTAACATGGGGGTTCTTTAGTAAAGGCAATGGCTTTTTTTTTTTTTTTTTTTTTTTTTTTTTTTCTCCAAATACATGCTTAATGCTTCTTTGCGTGGTGGTTTCTTAAATACAAGAAAACCTCTCTTAATAAAAAGGGTTCCGCTTTTGTTATGAGTCAGAGAACACCTTCTGCGGCTATGGAGTCCTTTTGGTTTTAAGTGTAGTTGAGACTTGAAGCTGTGCATTCACTGAAGCATGCAGCCTGAAGATAAAGCCGATGATAATGATTCAACATATTGAGATATTACGGTGCTGTATGCAAGGTTGATTCATTGAGATTATTTTTATTATTTATTTAAAAAAATCTAAATCTGCATAAAGTTAATTATGTCTCAGTAAGAACACTGGCACTGAAGACTGAAGCTATTGGTCAGAGGGTTTAAACACAACACAAAATGACTTTTACATGTAACCTATTCATTAAAAGTCAGTACTGAGTCCATACAGTATTGCCAAACATTAAATTATAGCTATACCTCTATGTCCGTTTCCATGAATTCAGAGTAAGATAAATAAAATCTAGAAAACTGTGTAATCAAATTTAAAGCTTGGGATAATTATGGATGTTTCAACCCTGTTTGGTTGGAGTGGAAGCATTTGCTCTGCAGATATTCCAAGTGTTTTTTATTTTTCACTGTAAGGTGTTCCACAGTGCAGACTTCTGAAAATCCACCTCACTGACGCAGGGAACATCTGTCTGTGACCTCTATACCACATGATGTAGTGCAGTAAAAGCATCAAAAGGTCCTAATTGGATCGGACTTAACATAGCAGAGACCCAATCCAATAAAACGTGTCCAGATTGGACCTATATCTGGATATAGATTATTAATAGAAAGATGTACCAAAAAAAAAAAAATCAAATTGGATGTCTTTTGGTTATGTAGTGTCCATAAACGCACCTTTTTCTTTTATTTACTTTCTATCACTCTCCCTTTCTTTCCTGTTCCTTACTGTCGGTTCATTGATGTATTTTTTTTTTCCCCTCCCTGGTCGTGCCCTCTTTGTCTCTGGAGTCCATTTTGTTCTGGTTGTTGTCTCCCCATGCAGGGTCCAGAGGATCCAACCCACCACCCTCTTACCACTGGCTCTCAACACATCTCCTCGGTACTGCCTCTCGCTTGCGCTCTCTTTTCTCTCTCCCTGCATATCTTTTATTTTTTTTAAACAACTTCTTCACATTAACACCTCTCCTCCTTCTCTCACACACTCACTTTCTTGTCTTTCGCTTCCACTGATGTGTAATATCTGTTGAGTCTCACACTCCGTCCTGTCTGAACTAAGCCTACCTTTGTTGCTAATGTCTATTGTGAATAAGCCAGACTAACTGTAATGTTCCCTGCATCTTCGTGCCTCCATTTCCCCCCCTCTTGTTATCCTTAGTCTGCATTAGCCTTAACAATAGTGTTGCACATTAAAATGCTGTGTTTTTGCTTGTCTTGTCAAACATATAACAAACTGCAAGCTTGCTTCGGTTTCCTCTTGGTTGGCGAAACTTCTTATAGGTGCTCATGATTTTGGGCTACTTACTGCTTCTAACCTCACCTTTGGTGTGCTGTATTGGTATCTCTGCTGTTTCAGCCTCCTAACGCTCTTACTCCTCAGCTTGGCTACTGCTTCTCCTGCGCTCGCTCTCTTTTTAAATGTGTAAATACAACAGAAGGTCTTGTGCCAGTGCTCAGTTTATATAAGACTATTGCAAGAATAATGTTTTTCTTATTTATAAGCACAAAGCTTATGCTGTAGTTCAGTCTGTAAGGCAGGGGTGGGCAATATGACGTTACGTTCATTATTGTTTTGGTTTCATGATTGTTCCTTCTATCCCTTCATTAATAGTTTTTGTGAAATTTTAATAAATGTTTGTTTTTGTTTTTATTTATTTCTTTTGTTGGCTGTCAGAAAACACATTTATTAAATATTTAAATTATCACCACCCTGATATTTTGCCTCATGGGGAAACATGTTGGTTTTCTTTTTATGGAAGTAGGGGTGACTGCTCTATTCTTCTGAAGTCGTATTTTACAGTTTTGTATCTGTAAAAAGTACAGGGATCTCGCTGTGGGCCTTGGTGTATGTACATTTTGTAGACGTAAATAAAACGAGCGGACCTTTAACAGTTTTAGGGTTTGAAGTCTTATGGTTTTGTTGGTTCGTTGTATTCAATTGAACATCACATACTTTGTTCTGAGAGATGTTGCATGCTCTGAAAATGTTCGTGTCATATCGTCCACCCTTTGCGTAATGATGCTAACCTCAACTAGAGGGTCAGGTTTAGAGTCAGTCTTAGCGTTGACTTTTGTTAGCAATAAAAGTCAGAGACCTACCTCCTGAACCCACACTGGGGTTATTCCTCTGACCGCTGACCTCTGGCTTTCAGCCGGAGCCTACCGAGGAGGACATAGAGAAGAATCCTGAGCTAAAGAAGCTGCAGATCTATGGAGCAGGACCCAAGATGATGGGCCTCGGCTTGGTAGCACGAGACAAGGCCAGGAAAAAAGGTATCGTAGTTATTTATATTAAGCATTTGCTTTATCAGTGTTTTGCATACAGGTAAATGCCATAAATGTCTCCTGTGTGGCCTTTAATTAACAATGTCACTGTGGTTGTTGATTTAGCATATGTCCTCATCCTCCTGCACTTCTGTCTCTCTCCCGCTTACGTCAGACGAGCTGCCTCAGACGGTTATAGTTCGAGACGGCAGTGCTGCTGGCACTGTTAAAGAAGAACCAGCAGAAGCACAAGTCACAAGGTCAGACTCTGACATACCCCCACCGCCTCCAAACCTCATCGTTAAGAGTGAGGTGAAGAAGAAGGAGGAGAACAGCGCAGATGAGCTTGACAACGGTGTTAAAGATGAGCCCTGCACAAAGATGACCATGAGGCTCCGACGCAACCTCACCAACCCTCAGTTTGTAAGTGGGCGTATGTGCTGGTTAGGGAAAGAGAGGTAGTGATTTGTCTGGACTTTGTAAAAAAAAAAAAAAAAAATTCTGTTGAAGAGAATGGAAAGTAAACAAGATGATGTGGTTTGGTTCAACAGTTTAACCCCCCCGAACCCTAGGTTTATTGTTTAGTTATCAATCCTAGTGCAGAAACTCTGAATTATTTGGTAACCTATGAAATGGATGTTCATTATAACAGTTTATAATGTAGTTGAAGTAAAGAGGTGTGGGTGTACAAACAGGGACTGTGGGGCAAAGATAAACAGTAAAGTGGACAGATTTAGAATCAGGCAACCGAAGATGGAGTTAATTAGAAGGCTTAGATTGTTTGCCGCTATACTGTTGTTGTGATGGATGTCAAAACCGCATTAACCAGCAGCAGCTAGCCCTTGTAAAGAAATGGCTGCAGCTAGACTTGCTATACTTTAGGTATAAGCCAGTTGATGCTGGTGACTGGCCTAGTCCAACGAGCAAGCAGGATTTTAGGGTTTGAAATGGGTTCAGTCTCTCACACACAGACACGCAGAATGCTCTGTTTTTCAGGTGGACTCCTTTGTGTGTCGAATGTGTGGCCGCGGGGACGAGGACGAGAAGCTGCTGCTATGTGATGGTTGTGATGATAATTATCACACCTTCTGCCTCCTGCCTCCTCTCACTGACCCTCCCAAGGGCAACTGGCGCTGTCCCAAGTGTGTGGCAGAGGTGAGAGCAAGATCAGTGTGAAATCCATGTTACATCCAATATGGAATGTTGTTACAATACATTTGATGTTGCAAATAGGTATAAATAGATTTCAGTTGTGTACCTCTCTAGGTGGCTTTTGTTTGTTGGTTCAGAGTTTTTGTTTGTTTTTAAATATGTGTGTGTGTGTGTGTAGGAATGTAAGAAACCTGCTGAAGCGTTTGGTTTCGAGCAGGCCACCCGAGAATATACGTTACAAAGTTTTGGAGAGATGGCAGACACATTTAAGGCTGATTACTTCAACATGCCTGTCCATGTGAGTATAGTGTATAGATGCATCTCTTGAATGACAAATGGAGCTGTAGCCATTTTAATTGTCACTCTAAAATTGTACAAACCATTGTAATACTCTATTGCTTTAAAAAATAATAAGAGAAAGTTTCAGCTTTAACTTTGTTTCTTTGAGAGCATTTTTCTACTCTCTGATCTGTTTACAGTAACAAATGTTAAAAAAATACAAAAAATATTTTGGGCACTGATTTATTTATTTTCTGCGTGGTGTCTTATTGTTTTTCTTTTAAGATGGTGCCAACAGAGCTGGTTGAGAAGGAGTTCTGGCGGTTGGTTAGCAGTATTGAGGAGGACGTTACTGTAGAATATGGAGCTGACATTCACTCGAAAGAGTTCGGCAGTGGTTTTCCTGTCAACAACGGCAAGAGGCATTTATCAGTGGAAGAGGAGGTTGGATTTGGTTTTTTTTGTTTTTTTTTCTCCTCTTTCGACAAGCAAGCAGCTTTTTTTGTCATTATTTCTTACCGTTACCTACCTCATTTGCTTTTGTTCTTTCATTTCCTATTTTTCTATTTCTCTTGCTATTTTGGTCTCTATTTGCCTCTCAAGATCAGTATTTTTGTTGCCGCAAAATAGACATTCAAATAATCAGCCCTTTATCTCATAACATTCCCTACCCCCCCCCCCAACTCAACAGTCAACTGTTCAACTTAAAGCTTGGCTTGACTTTGTTGTAGGACTATGCTCGCAGTGGCTGGAATCTGAATGTGATGCCTGTGTTGGAGCAGTCAGTATTGTGCCACATCAATGCAGATATCTCGGGCATGAAGGTGCCATGGCTATATGTGGGCATGGTGTTCTCTGCATTCTGCTGGCACATTGAAGACCACTGGAGTTACTCCATCAACTACTTACACTGGTAATATCACAAACCACGGTCATTGCTTCATGTTATGTCACATGTACATATTAAGCTGTATTAGGTATTAAGCCTTCCCAGATTGTCAGATAAAGTCGCTTTACCACATTTAAGGCTATATGTACATTTTGCACCAGTGAATAAGGTAAAAAAAATTATCACCTTGAGACATTGACCTAAAAGTCCAGAGAAAGATTGGCTGCAGTTTAAAAATAAATAAATGTTTTTCACTCAGGGGTGAGCCCAAGACGTGGTATGGTGTTCCATCAGTAGCAGCTGAGAAGCTGGAGGAAGTGATGAAGAAATTAACTCCTGAACTCTTCGAGTTTCAGCCTGACCTGCTCCATCAACTTGTCACCATCATGAACCCTAATATACTCATGTCTCATGGAGTACCGGTCAGTACGATAAACGCAACCACACCTGTCTTCACAAGGTTATTTATCATGCTTTATGATCATATTTCGGCTTTATTTTTCGTTCTTACAGGTTGTTCGTACTAATCAGTGTGCAGGAGAGTTTGTAATCACTTTCCCCCGAGCGTATCACAGTGGCTTCAATCAGGGATATAACTTCGCTGAAGCCGTCAACTTCTGCACTGCAGATTGGGTATGTGTAAGGAAATGCCTTGCATGTCTCTTTAAACATGCGTTTGATATTGCATGCTATTCCTTAAGGACAGATTTGTAAACCTGTCTGTTGCTCCTTTAGCTGCCCACAGGACGTTCCTGTATCGAGCATTATCGCCGCCTCCGCCGCTACTGCGTGTTCTCTCACGAGGAGCTTACCTGTAAGATGGCTGCTTGCCCAGAGAAGCTGGACTTGAACTTGGCTGCTGCCACGCACCGGGAGATGTTCATCATCGTCCAAGAGGAGAGGAAACTTCGCAAAGCCCTGCTGGAGAAGGTGAGAGGCAAAGAAGATGGAGTTATTGAGGTACTAGTGTAGACTAGTATAGCCCTCTCAGCATATTTGAGTAATTGAAAGATGAGTGTGCGGGGTAATTTAGAGACAGCATTATGACCAGTCAGTATTCAGGCAGTCATTGTTCACGGTTATGTTATGGTAGAAAAAAGCCTTTCATCATTGGTTGAAGGGGAATTACTGATGCAGCAGATCTGAATTTTCAGCCTTTAGAGGGTGCACAAGCTTGATTTGGTGTTCAAGACATCAAGATCACACTGACATGATCTATAATGTTATTACATGATAGTCTCTCAATTTCTGAGCATTAAGAATCTTTAGCTGTGCCAACAGGGTATAACTGAGGCAGAGCGGGAGGCATTTGAGTTGTTACCGGATGACGAGAGGCAGTGCGATAAGTGTAAGACGACCTGCTTCCTCTCGGCCCTGGCCTGCACCAACTGCCCCGAGCGCCTTGTCTGCCTCTACCACACACAAGACCTCTGCTCCTGCCCCACCGACAAACTCTACCTCAGGTACACCTGATTTCCTGCTTAATGGGGTTTGGCAGTAGTCCTGCCATTGATTGAGATTGAAATGGTGCATGTAAGTTGTATAAGCATAACCCTGTTCTCTGTCGTGCTGTCTTTCAGGTATCGGTACACTCTGGACGAGCTGTTGGCAATGCTGCACAGGCTGAAGGTTCGAGCTGAGTCCTTTGACTCTTGGGCCAACAGAGTAAAGGAAGCCCTTGAACAAGAGGAGGGCAACAAAATAGGTCAGCCACACAGTGTTGATGATGATGATGATAATATTATGGATGTAAAATCTGTGTTCTGTGAATCGTTACACCCTTAGATAAACTATATGGACAGATGTGTTGATGAGGTCAGGATATTAGACATGGTGCTAGTAGGTTCATGTTCATCTGAGTCCTATTCTGTTTTCTACTAGCCAAACTCTGTGTGTGTGTGCATTTGCACATCTGTGTCAGCACCAGGTAAATCTTAAAATGGTTGAATGGTGTCCAACAGGGTGTCCACAAACATTTGTTCTGATGTATGATTTGATTCTGATTTATTTGTCTCCTTCTAGGCATTAAGGATCTGGAGGTTTTGAAGGAGGAAGCGGTTGAACGGAAGTTTCCAGACAATGAGCTTCTCCAGCGGCTCACAAATGTACTAGCGGACATCCACAGGTGCAAGAGCAGGAGCACAGAGCTTCTAAACGGCACCCAGAGCAGCAGGATGAGTCTACAGGACCTCCGGACACTGGTGGAAACTATGCAAAACTTACCCTGTGTCATGGAGCAGATTGGGGAGGTGCAGGTGAGCATGGGTTATTTGCAACATTAGCCATTTAATTCCAGCGCAAAAAAGCAAATGTACTTGTCACCAAGCATGGCTACCTTGAATTGCCATGATACTGACTCTTTCAAACTAATCCTTTAAATGTCATTGTTTATTCAAAAGTTAGTCCAGAAATCATTCATATTCATTAGTTAACTAATCTGCTAAAAAATAACCAACACCCTTCTCTCTCTCTCTCTCTCTCTCTCTCTCAGACTGTATTACAGAAGATTGAGGAGTTTGATTCCCGAGGTCAGGCACTGGTGAACAGCAGTGGAGACGAGTGGAAACGGGCTGCTTCTTCTCCACCAGCAGCAGATATAAAGGCTCTGCTGGAGGAAGGTGCTCTGCTACCTGTAGTGGCCCCTGCATGCGAGTTGCTCGGTGGGCTCCAGGAGCAGGGCCGCTGGCTGGAGCAGGTGCGGCGGACGTTGGGGCCAGAGGGTGGAGAGGTGACCCTGGCAGTGCTGAGGAACCTGATGGAGACCGGATGCAACGTACCGCAGAGTGTAAGCGTGGAGACTGCCATGGCAGAACTGCAGGAGCTTCTCACCATCGCCGAGCGCTGGGAAGAAAAAGCCCAGATTTGCCTGGAGCACAGGTATCTACGCACCCACTGTACTGATGAGCTTTGAACACCTTTAATTGCAAATCTGTAAATGTATGGCCATCATGGGTTGTGCAGGTCTCTCTTTATATACGTGCATGTAATGTTAACTGTAATGCTATAATGCCAAACCAAAATGTGTGAAAGAACAAGATTAAACCTAGAAACAGGGGCAGCAAATATTTACTGAGGCATCTCGAGTGATTCCATCCCCGATATAGAATTAAAGGCAGCCTAGCAGTCAACATCCATTGAACCTATCACTTCATTGTGTTGAAGTTGACTCCTCTGTGATGCTCGTCTCTAACCCCGTTCTGTGCATCTTCTTTTTTTTTTTCCTCTGAATGGCTGTCTGTTGCTGGTGGAGCAGGCAAAAGCATCCTCTCTCAACACTGGAGGCCATAGTTAATGAGGCCCAGCTGATCCCAGTGCAGTTGCCAAACATCCTCTCCTTGCAGGCCTGCCTGAGCCAGGCCCGGGCCTGGGTCACGGATCTGGAAGAGATCCAGGCAAGAACACACACATTTTTCTTCTTAAAGAAAGTTGAATTAAGTGTTATGAAAATGTAACAGTCAAAAACCATAAACCTCTAGTGTACCCACATGAATTATTAGTCATGGTTGTACTTTAGGTGCCAATCTATAGAGATTTTTGTAGTGTTAATATTTTTACATGTTATGTCATACCCTTTTCTCTCTTTCACCCTCTGTCATGGAGCAGAATGGTGAGCACTACCCGTGCCTGGATGACCTGGAAGGCCTGGTGGCAATTGGCCGGGACCTTCCAGTGCGGATGGAAGAGCTGCGACAGCTGGAACTGCAGGTGGCCAGCGCTCACTCCTGGAGAGATAAGGCCAGCAAGACGTTCTTGAAGAAGAGCAGTCAGCACAGCCTGCTAGAGGTGAGAGAACACTGTGAGGGGAAGGCTCCTAGGCCAGTTAACAGACCCTGCAGTTAACAGATGATGTGCCTCATTAGACTGGTTTGGACAAGGATTATTATTGGAAACAAAAAAAACATATGGGCAAATTTGGCAGTTTTTTTGCAGCACTCTGAGTCGGACCTCTGTAGTGGTGGTTGTGTGAATAGGTTTTCTGTCTGTGCAGGTGTTATGTCCATGTGTGGAGAAGAGGAAGAAAAGGGAGGAAGACTCCGTAAGCTCAGAAGCTGATTCAGATGTCAATGTTTTGGGTCTCACTGCTCAGGACCTCCGAGACCCAGGAGCTATTGTGAGTGGGAGCACAAACATGCAAAAAAAAAAAATTGAAACACATGGTCTGTTTGGTGGCTTTGTATTATATTTGGCTTGTCAGGTTTGTCCAGATGCATACCACCTCAGGCACAGGCTTGTTACTGTGCAGCAGTAATGTGTTCTGTGTTTTCTTATTCGACTAGGTAATGGCGTTCAAAGAAGGTGAGCGTCAGGAGAAGGAGGCCCTCCTTCGCTTGCAGCAGCTAAACCTTGCCAAGCCTGGCCTGGAGAGCAATGCAGGGAACGCAGAGCCCAGGGACATAAAAACAGAGCGGAGGGACTCTATGGACTCAGACACTCCCCTTCCCTCTGACAACCCCCAGCAGAACGGTGATTCCTCCACCTCCACATCCTGCCAATCGTTGTGTGTGTGCGGTGGCCCGCCCCGGCCCTTGCTCTACCGCTGCCATTTGTGCAGAGACTGGTTCCACGGAGGCTGCGTACCTTTCCCTACTGTGCTGGGTTCTACTGAGGCACCCTTAGCCAACCCACTTTGTTGGTGGGACTGGGACACGCGTTTTCTGTGCCCACGGTGCCAGCGCTCACGGCGCCCGCGATTAGAGACCATCCTGGCACTGCTGGTGGCTCTGCAGAGGCTGCCAGTGCGCTTACCTGAGGGGGAGGCTCTCCAGTGCCTCACAGAGAGAGCCATAACTTGGCAGGGTCGAGCCAAAGAGGCTTTGGAGACTCCAGAAGTGCAGAAGGCTCTTCAGAGACTGCAGGAACTTAAAGAGACGCAGATTAAGAAGGAAAAGGAGAACCAGCAGCATCCGGAGGAGGAGAAGGAGAAAAAGAAAAGGAACAAGGAGGATGTAATTGTGCTGTCGGACTCTGAGGAACAAGAGGATAGTGTTATAGACTTGACGGAAGAGGGCGACTTGCAGAAAAAAGACAAAGAGAAGGCTGCTAATGGAATGCAGGTGAGATCTGGACTTTTACCTGTCTTATAGCTTCACCGGTCTGCCCATATTGTGCTTAGTTAAATTTATGCACACAGCAGAACCTGATCATGATCATCAAGAGAACCTGTTCAAAACCAGTATGACCTAAAAGTAGGGATGTATGATAGTATTGCAAATATAATGGCATAATTATTATTAATTTAAAACATTGTGCTGAATTATTGAATTATTGTGCATAATGCAGACATTTTAGCACCTTATACTGTACTCGTCTCTACAATCGTACCTTTTCTGTGATGCTGGTCCAGGTGGATTTAATGCCATTTCCATAGGTTTATGCATCTTCGCACATTTAAATGGAAAATGTTATGTGAGTCGAATTATTTTCCAGAATTATGTTTTTAGCGTGACTTAAAAAATTGTCTCTTCCAACAGGCTGGCTGTGAAAATGGAGTTAAGAAGACAGATATACATAACATAGCAGGTTGGGAGTGTTTCTGTAAAGTTACTTTTTGTATAAAAAAAGTTGAATAGAATTTGCTACATTTTGCTGGTTTCATCATGAATGTTTGTTTTTCCCTCTCTATTCTCTCTTGTTAGGGGTTGAGTCTCTGGTGCCATTGGTATCATGTCTTAAGGGGCCAGTGATCGAACTGACCCCCTCAACCTACGCGCAGTTAGAAGAGCTTCAGCTAGAGGGCGACCTGCTAGAGGTCACGCTAGACCAGACACACACCATCTACAGACTCCTTCAAGCAGCGTCCTCGCCGCCTCACCAGTCACTACACACATTATTACAGGTGGGAGAGCCTTGGCCACATATGTATTATTAGAGCTGTGTGTGTGTGCATTTATTCATTTGTGGAGTATAAGAAAAATATTACTCGTTTTTAATGTAAGGGTTTTCGATTACATCATCAAATTACCTTTTGGAATTTCTGCTTGGTATTCCCCTGCTGAGATGATGACCAGTATCTCTGTGTGAATCAGTGGGAGGGGGGGCATTTCTTTGTTGCCCATTTTGACGGTATCCCCTCTGTGTTTCAGATTGAACTGCAAGAACAGAAGCGCTCAGGTCGTGGCAGCAGGACAAAGGACGCTCGGCGGAAGAGGAAGAGTCAGAAAGCCGAAGGAGGACCCAAGTCCACAGAGCCTGCAGAGTCCAAGAAAGCACGAGCTCTTAACCACACACCTGTACAGACAAACCAGGAGGTACTACAGACACACTTACTGATTTTAGTCAAGTGTTTATAGGCTGTTCCAATCCTTACTTCATGGTTGATTTACAGATTATTTTGGGGCACCATAAACTTTTTGGACTAGCAGAAAGCTTAAACTGACTGATTCAAGCATCAATTCTGCACAGAATGTTAAAGGCATAGCAGACTGAAGTAAATGGTAGTAGACTATAGGCCTTTAAACAGCAGGGGCCTTATTTAATTAATTAAAGTTTAGGTAAACAATTGGTTTGTCAGGCAGTAGCGTGTTATGCCTATTAATCACACATCTGGCTAGTGCATCCCAAAGTGGTTGAAGGTTCCGTTTTGCTGTGTCTGCAATTCCATCTCAATTGATAAAAATGAAAGACTGATTATATAGTTATGTAGCTACTTTATGTTAACGCTACCAGTTGTGACTGTGGCGGCATATGAAGTAGAAACAGACACACCTTTCTACTTTTTAACTCTTTAAAGCCTGAGGCATCAAATAATTGCCAGATGGTTCTAATCTTTCTGGTTCTAGTATAGTTCTTATACATGTATACATTATTTAATATTTAAGGTAATTAATTACACTGGTGTTGCAGAGGTCTCAAACTGTAATATGTATCAGATATGATCCTCTTGGCTTTAAAAGGTTAATAACTAAAGTGTCCTCTGCAGCTACTGGCTATTAGTTTTTCACTGGATTGTTTTCCTCTCTTCTCTCCACTGCAGGTTTTGTGATGAGTTGTTAGTGACCTGTGACATGGATGACAGTGGAACGAACACCCACAACACAACAGTTCAGTAAATCACTCTGGGCCAAAGAAGCACCCAGACAGCAGAGGAGATTACATGTTCATTGTTCACACTTATTAAGCTCACCCGTGTGTGTGTGCGCGCACGCACACTTGCTGTCCATGACCAACCGACTCATTTCATTTCCCTACTCATGCACACTCCCTCCAACAGCACCATTGGTTACCTACTGCACTCCCTCCTCATCTACATCAGTTCATCATGTCTTCATTTTTCATTGCGCATCCCTCATCCCAAACTTCTCCTCATTGTTCTCAGTTGATGCAGGGCTGTTCTGTCACTGTCTACAGCGGTCCCCCTCTACTTTCTCTGTCTGCTGCTTTCCAGTGGGGGATTACTGGGAATTTGCTCTCTGGACCAGCTGGCTGTTTAAACTGTACCAAACAGCGCTGAACTCACCAAATGCCAGTTCGCTGTCCTGCGAAATGTGACCCAATCTAGCCACACACCCCCATCCGCTCACGCACACTGGTTTGGTGGCATCGGACATACAAAGAGGAGTGTGGCACAGTTGCCATGACAGTACTTGTATTTTTTATGTATTGAGTCTCGTGTTTTGTTGAGGCTGTTGAGGGAGACTCTCAGATTTTGAATAAACTAGTAGATTATTTTGGGAAGGGGAGGGGGGGGGTGTAAAACAGAAAAAAGGCATTTGAGTTTTGGTGCTACTTTCCCAAAATAGGTCACTGCATATTATTCCTCTATCTACTGACTTTTAATTTTAACCATGTCAATTATTTTCCTTTTCCCTTGACGCTTGTTTCGTCTTGTTCTGCTGTCTCTTTTCTCCCAGTTCTTCTTTTTCCTTCTTTCTTCCCCCAAAAGTCTAAGGAACTGTACAAACACCTCACTGTAACTCACTTTAGCTCCATTTTATTTTGTCCTTGGTTCTAATAATTATTATAATTATTATTATTATTGGTATTGCAGACAAGCAATTCTTGTGAGTTTGTGTATAAACATTTTCATTTCAATGTTGCCTTTTTGTTTCTATTCACTCTTGTTAGAGAATAAAAGTTTAGAATTGTTTTAGGAGTCGGTGGAGGTGTGATCTGTCGGCTTGTGCCGTTGAATTATGTATGAACTGTTTCCTCGTGTTAAAGAGGAAGGTTTTTTGTTTGTGTTTTTTTTTATTATTATTATTTTTTGCTGCTTCTACAAGCATTTGTGAAAGAATGGGTTGCTCTCAGGAGCTCAGTAAATTGCAGTGTGGTAGGTATAAATAGGATGCCACCTGTACAAGTTAAGTCATGAAATTTTCTACTAAATATTCCACAGTCAGTGGAAGCAACTGGGAATGACAGCAACTCAGCCATGAAGTGGTCGGCTGCTTAAAATGACAGAGCGGGTACCAATCGTTACAGACCTCCACATTTCATGTGGCCTTCAGATTAGCTTACAGACAGTGCGTAGAGATCTTCAAGCAATGGGTTTCCATGGCTGAGCAGCTGCATCCAAGCTGTACATCATCAAGCATAATTCAAAGCGTGGGCTGCAGCGGTGTTAAGCATGCAGCCACTGGCTTCTAGAGCAGTGAAGACATGTTCTCTGGAGTGACGAATCGTGCTTCTCCATCTAGCAATCTGACGGACTAGTCTAGGTTTGGCGGTTGCCAGGATCAGTAGATCATACACAATACTCAACAATTAGGCAAAAAAAAAAAATCTGTATAAAAACCTTAACTTTAAAAGTTAAATGGAAATTAAAGATTTTATTCAAGGTAACTGTGCAGCAATTATATTGGTCCATTAATTATGACAAAATGTAAAGAGCAACTACCAGAGGCCTTGTCTGTTTTTTGACCACTGTCTTTGCATAAGGAGGTTCTGGTTCAATTTGGGATTTCTATGCATTAGCATCAGGATGTTACAGCTAGTGAAGAGAGCACAGGTGTGCCATGGGTGGACTTGGGATGAAAGAATCATCAGTTGAAAGAACCTAAAGGCACACACAGGAAGGCCAGCCTGGAGGAAGTTGCAGAAGTCAAGTCTTGAGATGACCAGGGAGTCATTTGTTAATTAAGCACACCAAGCAGCACCCCCAAAAATAAACTAAATAAGTAATCATGTTCATCTGCTGATTATGTGGCAGCAATGCCTTAAGATAAAAGCCAGCATTTGCCTTCAGTGATCTGCTACTAGTGTTACAGTTTCTACTGAGGCTCTGACTTAGTGGACAGATTTGCTCACTCGATTCATCAGCAGTTCACCTGGACATCAGTTGCAGGCAACAGCAAGAAAAACAAGTGCCTTAATAATGATCAATTAGATTAGTGCTGATGTCAGAATGTGCAAACAGGGTGGATGTAGTGCTCTAATGAAAAGTCTTCAGAGTCACCTTCATTTCTTTTCAAGATCAGGGCCTGAGATACTGCTGCAGGTTTAGACAGTAGTGTGCAGAGAACATCTGAACGGCTCAGACTCTTATATTCAAATAAACTCCCCTTCTGATCCTGGAACAGGTAGAACTACAGACAGACCACTGTGCAATTAAACTAAACCCTTGCATTTCAATAAACTCGTGACATTAAAATAATTCACATCTGTGTAAACCTTTTGGAGCATATATTTTAAACAGGGCAGGGTGCATAGAGCTCCAGAATACCATCCACCAAGAGATAGCATATTTAGGAGTCTCCATTCTCAAGCAGATGATCCAGCATCTTCTCACACATGTAGAGACATCGAGGAACATGGAAGAACCCTGAAAGCAAATAAAAGAAAACACATTCAAAAATAAAGCAATAAGCCACAGTTACAGGGTGTTAGACAAGTTTACAAAGTGGCAAAAAAACAACAACTAATTATTCCAATGCCTGAAAAATCTTACTGGTTAAACCTGGGGTTTTATGCATTTGAACAGCTCACCTTTAAAAGGTCCCCCTTTGAAGTCCAGCACCACCTCACCCTGCTGACTCAGATACCCAAACCACTCTCCATGCTTTTCGTCTGGGAACTGAGCGAGACAAGGGGAAAACAAGAGCAGGTCACACTGAGAAAACACATCTCCAGTCATAAACTACCGCTGGTAAACGTTTACTAGATCTGTGTCTGCTGAGTGAAATATTGATGTGGAAGATTTCCATGTTACTCATCATAGCAAAACTATGCATTAATATACAATTGTTGAAGCATTATTACAGATGTTAACTCACATGACTGAAGGTGTAGTCGTAGACCTGTGTGAACTTGCCCAGCATTGCAGGTTCTCTGAAGTGACTGTAGGCCATTAGATATGAGATAAGAGCCTCGCAGTGCGGCCACCACAGCTTCATATTCCACTCCAGCTACACACACACACAACAGAAGAGGAAAGTTTAGTAGCCATGGCACATGGTGTCAAATGGATACACAGTGTTTTGCTGCACACTGTAGTTGTGTCCCAATTCAGGAGCTGCCCCCTTTAAGGCTGCCTAGGCTGCAAAGTCTAAACTGAAATATGGCGGTCTGCTACCACTGCATCACGAAACGCCGCTCCAGTCAAATAGCAACCCTGGCGGCTGCAGTTGGCACCCAATTAATCTCTGGATATCTCGATACGTTTCTGCGGAAAAGAATGACGCATTTATTGGCTGCATACAAAGAAGCCTTTAACATGGGAGAGCGGTTTCACAGCTGTGATGTAATCGGTATTCGAATGCAGCCTCCAATTGATGTAACCTCTGAATTGGGGCACAGCTTATATGTTTAGCACAAATGCCCCCATGTTGTGCAATTGACAAAATCTGACTTGACCATGCAACCCGCTGTTTTACAACTAGAGTAATCTCATTAACTGACATTGTCTTTACTGGTCTGGAAACATGTCCAGATCTACCATGTGGTGGGATAGCAGGAGCACCAAAAAGTGAACCATTACCTGGTTAAATGGTCATTTTCAATCATGAAATCAAGGAAAGCCTTTTTTACCAAAAGTAGTTTTATATAGGACAAAAAGGAGTCCCACTATGTTTCATGAACCCTTTACAGTACTATATAAACCATGTTCCCCCTCAGAGTGTGTAATACAAGACTTAAGGGGGGGGTTAAGAGAGGACTTTGGGTGACTACCGGCTTCATTAACCTCACAGTTCTTTAGTTTAAACCTAAAGAAGCCATATGTGGACACCAAACATCTTAATGGGCTGACTCCATCTAGGGTAAGAGCTTTTTCTAGCTAATGAAAAAAGCATCTGTTTCAGGACTAGTCATGACATTCCAATTACATAGTGTTTAAACTGAAATGTTAATTAATATAAATATTATATAAATATTAAAAATATTATTTCTTTAAAAATGTAATTAAATTCAAATTGATACATTGTTTTGATGATTGAATTCCACGGACATCAGAAACAAATGCTGTGGACATATTTCAGGACCACCATGCTACTCATTTGGACCTCCTTTGCATGTAAACGTGAAGCCCTGCATCGTTACGAACTATAGGAGCAGGGAAGTGCCAGTAATTCTACTGTTTCTCTGTTCTTTCAGTTCATCACAAATTCTCATGAGCAAGTGTTGGAGGAGACGTTTGGTTTGTCACTGTAACCTGAGTGGGACAGTGTCCATCTACATCTAGGAAGTAGAAGAGTCCTCCGTGCTGGGCGTCCCAGCCTGTGAGGAAAGGGACATCCATGAACTTCTCCACTGCTAGCTTCTGCAGCTCTGTGTCACCTTGTGTCTTTGCATACTGCAGGAGGAACCACCCAGCCTCCAGGGCATGACCTTAGACAAACAGCATGTGTTAAAGTTGACGTTGCTTCAAGGTCGTATTCATGCAAATAACTAGAGAACCATGTGAAGTACCTGGGTTCTGCAGTCGTCCCTGGCAACCGGGGAGTTCCTTTCCATCCGGGGACACATTTTCCAGAATAGCCTTTCCGTCTCTCTGTCGACAAGCAAAGTAAAAGTATTTTAGAATACAAGCAATCATGCTGACAGACAATAACATGCAGACATATTCTAAATACAATGAAAACTAATTTACAAAAAATAATAATTCACTCAACTCAACTGCCATAACAAACACCAACTCCTACAAATAGCCAACTAAGTAGTACTAAGTAGGTTTCCTTTATTCCGTCACAACAGATCCAAGCAATGAGGCTAAGGCCTCCACAACACATCTGAGGGTGTCCTGTGGTATCTAGTATCAAGACTAATGTTAGCAGCAGATTCCAAGTCCTGTAAGTTGTGAGGTGAGGCCTCCATGGATTGTATCAATAAGCCTTAGGTGCCCATGCCTCTGTTGCCAGTTCACTGGATGTCCTTTCTTGGACCCCTTTTGGCAGGTACTGATCCCGGGATCCCAGGTGCTGCATAGCAGGAAAACTTTGACTGCTTTGACCCAGTCGACTAGCCATCGCAATTCGGCTCTTGTCAAATTGGCTCAGATTCTTACACTTGCCAGTTTTCCCTGTTTTGACAACACATCACCTTTAAGAACTGACTGACATATATTCAGCCCTTGACAGATGCCACTGAAGATAATTGGAGATAATCAATATTTTTCACTTCACTATTGGTGCGAATGTTTTGGCTGATCAGTTTATGTGCTCTAAAAAATATTCTCAGACTTGACTATCTCCTCCAAAACAAGCTTTCCTTGTTCTCCAACATATATTTGCACATTCAGTGTATTTCTAAACAAATTTTAAATTGGTATCAAAATGATTGGTATAGTTGCACAATGAGAATTCTGTACATGGAAGTCACATACTCTCAAAAGACAACCTGGCATAATCGTAACAGAGCTGTAAAATGACTCGTTATTCTTTCACCCACAAACTTGACCTAGTACACTAGTGAAAGCCTTTTGAGGCTAAACTTTAAGGCTACTTCGAGGGAAAATAGAAGAAAGCCTATAAAGGCTAAAAGCTAATGCTAGGGGGAAACACCGCTCAGAGAACGGCTGCTATTGATACCTGTGTGTTAAAAAAAAACTATGCTATGCAGCTGTGAGCCCAAGTGGTGCTGTAAACCAGCCAATAACAGCAGAGCTTACTGCGGGCTGTTAAACCAACGCTGTGCTATTAAACTGGATACCAACTACAGTCAAATCAGCAGTGTCCACTCACCTGTACATGCTGCAGTATCTGTTTGACGCACCAGTCACTCAGCTCTCTGTATTTGTCTACCAGCCTTTCCCTGCCCTCAGTCAGCTGATCCACAAGGCACAGGAGCATCATGGGAACCGCCATGCTGTTGACAGGTGCATCACCTGTCAGCTGAGGTCGACCGAGACCTGAAGAGTCTATTCGGACCCAGTGCACCAACTGATCCATCATGCTTTCTGCATCAGCCTACAAGAAAGAAAACGACAATTTACCAGACACTTGGACACCACTGCATATTGAGGCTGCGTTTGAGACCACCTTGCTGAACCACACTGAAATCAATAGAAAAACACCAGTAGAGAACAATACTTCAATTTAGCCTCTAAAGGAAGGGGCATGGTTAACAGCACACAGTAAAATGTACGATGTTCAGTTAGAGATCTTATTTGCAGAACTGCGGTGTTGGTGATAGGAAGCAGACACCTCAACAGTTTATTGCCTCTAAAAGCAACCAAGCATAAAGATGTCTACACCTGATGTCAAGGACATTGTTTTATGCCAGTTCTGAGCAACATTTGGGAGTGGCACATGCAGGGTGTTGTATAAAAAAATAGTACTCAGCCTTTTTCAGCAATATAGTGAAAGCTTAAATGGTTGTTGGATAAAATAGCTTTATTTGTCCTATAGATGAAATAGATCTAAAGCCACACTAAGAAACAACGGGTCATTTTCATTCAAACTCACCAGCATCCCTTTGTCTCCGGTGACCCTAGATAGCTCATCCATGGCCATAACGTAGAAACACTCGCTAAAGATGGTCCTCTGAACCTTCACCGGGCGACCATCTCTTGTCAGACAGAATGCACACTTCCCAGGGCCATCTGGCGACTGGACTCGAGCAAATTGTTGAAGGAATGCTCCACCTGAGTCATATATAAATATTAAATACCCAGTGATGCCACAGCCTTCCATGGAAGCCTTGCTCTCTCTGGTGATGCATGTTATAATGCATGAAAGTATTATGGACATACACACACATTTAAGCAAGAAAACGACAGACCTGACTGGGCAGCTTTCAGGATCTCTGGCCGCTGAAACCTCTTAACTGTGCGGTACAGCCGGCAATACATCCATACCTGCAGCAATAGTTTTAACTGTCAACCAATAGATTGAGTTTTGCTTTCTTACATTAAATAATAAAAAGAGTGTGCATATTCTTACCTGTCTGCCCTGTAGCCACACATATTTAAGTTCATCAAAGATCTTCCCATCTTTTCCAAGGCAGGTAAAAAAGCCACTGTGAGGTAGAGAAGCAGAAAGGTCTTAGTAAGGCTCTGTAACATTACAGTCATTCTGTAACAGTCAAAATTCGACTCATTTGTTAATATATAATGTATAATATATAGTATTAGATTAGTTCACCCGTATTGCTGGTCATGAGAAAACTTCAGCCAGAAATCCACAACTCTGTCCAACTCAGTCCGGATTCTTTTGCGATACTGCTCCAACAAAGCTGCCATGATTGGGCCTTCAAACAACAAACCAGAGGGTTAGATTTACATAGAGCAGCAACATATCCATCCATCACACGGCAGCACTTACAGCAGTAATACAAATGAGTGACATTCAGTACCGGACTGTGGTTTAAGTGATTCCTTTAAAGCAAAATATTGAAGTGTAAACAAATTCACAAAAAATGCTTTTGCATTTTTACATTTTACACTGAGGCTACAAGGCTAGCAACTAACAAGTCTGTTTTTTATTATTTATTAATTAATTTATTTATTTATTTTGATTATCTTAGTATTGCAGTAGCCCCATGAATCCTTCAGATACCAAACATCATCGACTACATTTGAGATTAAGAGATTACCGTGTATGAAATATGATTTCTGATAATCACTACTTTAGGTAAGTTAATGCTCATTAGTGAAGACTGACCCTCAGTGGCTGTTATTAACAGTGATGTCCCGATTCAACCTACTGGAGTTTTTGTTTAAACCACGGTGTTCAGAGCGCCATCTGGTGTCTGGTTACTAAAACTGTTTTACCAGCGGGAGAACCGCACACCTTTCTTAGTTTTAAACCAGCATTGACAGCGCATTCAGAGGCTAACACTAATGCTACTCCACACATGCTATAGGAACCCAAATCACAGCACACAAACACGCTCACACACACACACCTAAACTAAATAACTCAGTCCAGAATGTCTCATTAAAGATATAGTTTATAAAAGAAATAAAGGGATTTTACTGAATGTATTAATCAGCAGCAGATCTTATCTACACTGTGTGGCTGTAATATTTATACACACGCAACAGATCTGATCGTATAGTATCAGCTGATACTCAGCATTAAGGGACTCGGATCGGGGGGGGGCTGCAAAATAGTGAGCAAGCAAGAGTCGCTTGTCTGTTAATCTTTACGGGAGCATAATACAAGGTAACATCCTGCAGTCAGCTGATGTGCAAACGTCCTTCCAAACTCAGAAACTTTTCCATATCCTTAAACCGGCTATTTACTACATTACACTGTACAAAATAATCTGAGCTACACTTTTCCTGTTTTAATTAACCAGTACAATCATATTTCTCATCTCTCATCATCATGTTCTTCTGTCTGTATTCAGTCGGAGTATAGGTGCCAGATATGAGCAGAAATGTCTCACAAACATGTTGAAGGACATTCTGACTAAAAATGCAGTTGTTACAAACATGTTATGTGTTTTAAATTAAACCAGGCTCAAAAGCGCGAAGTGAAGAAGGACATTCGGCAGAAATTGTGCAACATCCGTGCCAGACAAACTGATGAGTCAGGAATTCTTGTATCAGTGGAAACGGAAGGCATAAAGCAGGGAACAGCACTGTCACGTTGTGCAGAAAGTCGAGAAAAAGAAGAAGGGAAACAGAAAAAGAAACAGGTCTGTCTACTAAATATTCTATAAACATCAAGTCATTACTGAGGTATAACTGCTAGAGCAGTATCGTTAGTTTTTGCAGTGCATGAATTAGTAGTATTGAGGCTCAGGGTCTACTCAACTTTAAACAGCTGTGCCACTTGGAAACCCAATACTGGACTCAATCTTCATTTTCTGAGATCCTTGGTCATTATAAGTGCCAGGTTTGTGTTGCTGATATGCTGGAACACACTTTAAATAATTGTTGCACTTGAAAATCTAATTTACACAAATGGTCCCTTACCCCACACCTGAGCTGACTGACTGACACACAGACTGCAGAGATCTATAACCCAACTCCCAACACATACGGCAGAGATCCAGCAAAAATGGGGGCGCATGTATTGGGACTCTTTGAAGATCTTCTCTTTAAATCTTCAAAGATTTGGATGGGTTTGGAACCACTGGTTTATGTCACTCAAAATCTAGTAGGATTAGGATATGCTTCAAGTCACTGAAGAGTTTTATCGATGGTGTATTCTGATCTGAGGAGTACTGGGAGTCTCTCACTGATTGGGAGTTCTATCAAGTTCTCAAGGCACTTAACCAAAGGACTGGATTAATTATTATTATTATTAATATTATTATTAAAGATGGTTTATTAAGTTAATCCGTCAGTCCAGCACTATTTATTTTAAACTAAATAATTAAAACATACATGTACATCTATATCTGCCAACATATTTGGAGATATAGGCCCCTAAATGGTATCATTATGTGCCCAAAAAATAATCATTTTATACATTGAGTGTAAAGGTTAAGGTTTAGGTTGTCCAAATGATAATACATCCTGTACCCCCTGAAGAACATGTAAAACAGTGTTCTGGTGATTTTTCATTACTAAACTAATGGAAGGCAAACTGCAAATGTTGACTCTTGCTTCTGAACACTGTACCTGCAGGAAAACGTACTAATGGGTGCTTTGGGCTCAGTCTAATGCTGAGCAAACAGCATTAGAGGCTAAGTGCTGTACACTGCAGTGTCTCACTTCTGCTGAAACTGCCTGAGGGTAAATCTGTGCTCCTCCTCAAGATCTACCAGCCTTTCATACACAAACAAGAGGACTTGCACCTAAGCCCGTCAGCTATCAGACACACAGACACATGCAGGAACACCAGTCAGACCATGTCCATCAGCTCACCACATCCCTGACCCGGCTGGACACATCCTACTTATGAAACACTGGACTTTACCTGTTCGGTGAAGATCCAGAATAAAACCCCGTCCCGCTTCTTCAGGAGTCTAACTGTAAAGCATGTCAGACTTTAGCTCGGCTTTAGGAGTGGGGGACTCTGGAGAGAGAGGGGGGAAGGCAGGACCGCTGAGCCAGAGAAGCTACACTGGGTCATGTGAGCGACCAGCGGACAGCTGCCCCTGTTTGCTCTCGTCCTCTTTGCTCATTGGTCAGTTTCTCTCTCCTTCACCAATCAGATATCAGGACAGGGAACTCGCTGCGTATTTAAACGCGTCAAATACGCACGGCAATTGCGCATGATTCCCGTAGACTTCTATTATTATTATTATGATTATTATTATTATTATTATTATTATTATTATTATTATTATTATTATGTGTATTTATCAGTTATTCGTCGTTTCAAATAACTTTGTTTGGATCAGAGGAGGATGAAACAAGTTAGTTAACCCACCGTCTTTAGTCCAGTGTTGTTTCCTTGCCACTGTTGTCATTTGCTTGCTCAGTTGGGGCTTTTTCTTTCTTTTATCAGTGTACAAATCTTTCCTCTGTTTGTGATCTCTGTTATATGATCATGTGCGTCTCCACACTTCTGCAGCACTTCTGAATTAAACACTTTGCATGTCTCTCATCTCAGCCTCCAGTCCTAGAACATCCTTTTTGGTCTACAGAATGAGTGATTTCATTGCCAGCACTAGAGATGAGGTAAGCTGGATATTTTTTACAGGGCAATAAGTCAGTCTTTAGCAGTGAAGACATATATTGCATATGCTGCCTATCTCTGTAGCAATGGAAAGGTATAACTGAGAACAGATTGTGTGTGTTTCTTGAGAACCACTAGAGGGCGCAATTGGTTCTTAAAAGCAGGCCGTCGCGAGTGGGTAATAAAGTCCAATCAAGAGCTACCACTACTACTGACTGCTTGTATATATATATATATATATATATATATATATATACTATAGGTACACATAGGTACACATGGTACACTTTGCTTCCACATTTTTACTCATTTTACTTTACTTTTACTTTACTCATCTCACTCACCCCCATAAAAAAAACTTATCACTAGTCCTCATGTATTAATAAAGGACTCAGAACCCTCACTTCTCCATCACTGCACCTAGAGCAGAATAGGAGTTTGGTGTAATGATTAAAATAGTCAGTGTTTAAATCTGCCTATAGCTCTCCAGTCCATACAGGTCAGGTAGATAGATAGGGGCGTTGGTGGCTCAGCTGTTAGAGCACCACACTATTAATAACTGGGTTGTTGGTTCGATACTTGGGCTTGGCTAGCTGCCTTCCCTTGCGCAAGACTCTTCTGCGCCCTTTCTGCTTCCTGGGTGCATCCGGCAAAGAAGTAGAAATTCCATGTAATTACTTTTAGGAGTGGTAATAAATGCAGCATGTTCTGTGTACCTACAGTTACTTAGCATTCTCATTTATTACTAGTGTTTATCTGTGAGTGGAAGAATCTCCTTTCTGATTGCGCCAGACCTGATGGTGCAAACCCTCTGTTACAAGACTGAAGCTAAAGAAGAAGATAGTTTCTACAACTGGATAATGATCCAAACATACCTCACATAGACCCACACATCATCCAGCATTTGTGAACAGACCTGAGACAACCATAAACAGGTCGTAACGATATAGGTGCTATCCCCCCATCACAAGTCATTGGAGCATCACAGTGATCTTGACGCTGTTATTTTAGGTAAAATATTACATACTGTTGCTTTAAAACAACATTTATAAATGTCTCTATGAATCTCTAGTCACAGAATTGACTCAGACAAGAGTCTTGTGCAAACATAGACCTTTTTTTTTCCTGGTCGTGTCACCACTTCCTTGACTTGTGTCATGAGCTGTTGGTCTTAAATACAGGTCAGCCTCAGATGTTGAAACATTCACCAGCACAATGTTCTTCCTGAAGCTGTCTCTCATCACCTGTGAGTTTCTTTATACTTTATACTTTATACTTATATATATATATAGTATATAACAAACATGTATATTTATGTTATATTTATGTATAACATATATAACCATGTATATTTAAATATCTGACCTGCTCCCACTACAGCCAGTACACAGGAACAGAGACCAACCTACAAGCTGTCTCTGTGTCAGTACTGGGAAATCTTATTTAACCTCAGCTAATGGAGTGTGTGTCTGTGTTTCAGGGCTGATTGCAGCTCCAGGCTTGGTTGTGTCTACAGGTATAAATTAGGTCAAATTGAAATCAGTATAACTGAAATAACCTCTGTGTGCTTGATGCATTTCTAACACTGTGATTATAGTATGCCTTAACAAATGTGGAAGGCTTATGTGATCAGGCACATGTGTGTGATGTATTATTTCAGAGAATGTAATCACCTGTTATGGCAGTGTCCAGCGCCTCAGCTGTGGTAAGTTTCTTTTCTTTCAAACTAAACTTCCAATTTTGCTTCTGATCTACCTTTCTAAATTCACTTCCCCATCATATCTGCATTTCTGTGTATTCAGACATTGGGCTGATAAGGGTGCAGTCTGCTATATATGGCCGTACAGACAGCAGCGTCTGTAATGCTGGCCGCCCTCCTTCAGAGACCCAGAACACCAGATGTTCCATGAAGATTCCACTGATCTCTGAAAGGTACAGCGTTTTAGATTACACACTCATTAGACACACCGTTAGAAACGACCTCTCTGTTTGCAAGCAGGAATTCAAATTGTTCTGAAATGAGACCCTTTTCTAAATGTTCAAGAAAAGAGACAATTCTCTAAAGCTGTGTCCAAAACTGTGCCCTACCCACTGTCCCTTACATGTGAAAATCCAGACCACTATGTAGGGCACTATTATAGTGGGTGTATTGTAGTGCACTTAAATGTTTTGGGCATACATTATTGAATATGATCATTGTAATGATGAGGAGTTCCTATGAGGACATTCTTCCTTTCTTGTGAGCAGGTGTTATTTATTCTAAATTACTTTAAAGAAACACCTAACTGTTCATTTCCAGGTGAATACTTCTGTTCTGTTCATTCAGGTGTGATGGACAGACTGCCTGTGAGTTTAAGACTGATGTGCTTGGCATCCCTGACCCGTGTCTTGGAACTTACAAGTATTACAACACCACTTACAACTGCATCCAAGGCCGTAAGTTTGTGATTGATGTTGATATTTCATGATAATTCATATCTGTTCAATCAATTAAAATGTAACTTTTTTGACCGGACTGAGCTGAAATAACATAATAAGTACACTGATATAAATGCAACACTAAGAATAATATTTTCACTCTAAATGGACTGCATTATTTCATTCTGTTGCTCTACAGGTTTACATTTACATTTAAAGGTTCTGAGCATAAAATCTTTCATCTCTGAAATGTAATTTTAATGCCATTTTTCTTCAGGAAAAAGTTGGTATTATTTCAAAATTCCATTTCAGAGCTCAATGCGATTCTGATCTGTATTTTGAAACGTTCCTTTCCTCCAGGTATCGGCATGATATGTGAGGGCAGTTACAGCACACTGGACTGTGGTAAGAACTTCCTGCTACTTTATTGCCTCATTAAGTATGATTGCATTCACACAACAGCCTAACTGTCTTTTTAAATAGTCTAAGAACCTGGATGATGTTTAATAAAAATGTTTACAAGAGCTGTTATTCTATTTATAGCCTTTTTTGCATGTCACACATGTAAATACATTTATTTTACTGATTTTCCCATGTGAGGTGGGGGTAAGAAGAGGGGCGCAGCTTCCTCTCCACAAGAGTGTTAAAAAAAAGTTTTAATTGATTTTGAATGGTTTGGCTAACATCAGCCTAGACCACATGTTTTAATCACGCTCAGCTTAACTTGAGTTGAAACATGAAAATCAATTGAAAAGATGAACTGTAACCCTTTTGGATGCGTGAGCAAATTACATTGTCGCTGCAGCCGCCAAACTAGTCAGCCAAATAGCTAATGTGAGCTCTTTGCTGAGCGACTACCACTATTATTCTTTTCTATTACGACTGCCCACAATCACCCGATTTTGATCCATCCCTGCAAAGAAAATTGGTGAAAGTCTGGTGTGACTGCAGCTTTCGCCAAAGTCCTCATGCCATTAGCAGGGCATCCAACCCTGCTGCTCATTACATACACTGTCATAAAATAAACATATATTGTTTATTGTGCTTGAGATAAGTTCACACATGTTTCATGGTTTAATGAAGATTTGTTTGATGCAGTGTTGACATTTAGACTCAGTTTGAGTTGAATTGAAGCTGACCTGTGTCTCTGTGCAGGAAATGATGTGATTCAAATCGTCAGTGCTAACTATGGACGCACTGATCGGACAACCTGCTCAGAGGGAATTGAGAACAAGGAGACCGAGGACACCAACTGCCATGCTCCTGACACACTTACTAGTGTGCTCACACGGTAACTTGTGGGAATGTTTAAAGGTAGTTGATTTTCAGATGCAGAATCTTTACATGTTTACACGTCACTTATTGCTTCACTTTTCTCTACAGGTGTAATGACAGGAAACGTTGCATTCTGGAAGCTTCAAACACCATCTTCACAGATCCTTGTAAGGGGACTTACAAGTACCTGGCTTTCTCCTATTTCTGCCTCTCAGTTGGTCAGTAATGTTCTTTATTCCTTCCTTACCTGTTTTAATCCTGTTAAACAACCTTTTCCCAAATCTAGAAGTTCACTTCCACACCAACTTCCAGAAATGATGCATACAGGGTCAAAAATATCTACACACGCGCTAAAATTATTCATTCAGTGGTGCTGAAAGTTCCAAAATGTCTTTTTAACAGTGAATTCAAGGCTTCTTAACTTCCTGTAAGTGATCATGATTGACTACGCCTGGCAGCTTCTATGTTCCCCCATAAACAGGATTTGTTTGACAGCACTCATAATGTGTTGCAAACGCATGTACATATGTGTGTACGTTTTTGGGAGGTGTAGTTACTTTGCCAAAGGCTGGCAGAAGACTCAAGCTGTCACCACAGCTGAGAGGTTGCTTCACCAAGGCTCAGGCCTACCATGAACTGGAATCTGCTGGACCACCAGTGCTACTGTCCACAGTCAAGTGAAATTTTCAGCACACTTTATTTTTAATGGACATAAATAGTTATAATATTTTATTCTCAGCAGTGCGCAACATTCTCAGAAAGTAAATAAAGAGTGTAGAGTCTGCAGGGTGGAGGTATTTTACAGTGGAACGTGAAAACAGGACATAATATCGGAAAATGTAGAAAACTATCACTGATGTGCTCTGTTTTACCAGCGGGAGAACCGCTTGCCTTTTCGTTTTTTAAACCAGCCCTGAAGAGCCCATTCAGAACTAATGCTAATGCTAATACACACATGCTAAAGAAACCCAAATCACACACAGCACATTCACCCACTATAAATCAGTTATTTCACATCGCTAGACCAACAACCACAGATATCAGTCCAGAGTGTGTACCACCACACACACACACACACACACACACAAAAGGACACTCTATTGTGCAGTTGGTTAAATTGTGTCTCTTTAGGAGTGTAACCTGTCAATGCCATTGTAGAAGATGTGAAACAAGAGAAATTAAAGAGTGGTTCTGTTTCCTGCAGAGACCAGCGTGACCTGTGAACACAGCACTGCTGTTCTGACATGTGGTTAGTAAAGACATACTTTCATATGATGAACTCAAGAACATTACCTCAACGTCTAAATGCACGTTCCGGCAACCCTGAGTTGTCATAACTGTTAGCTACCTGGATAGCAGCTGACTTTGGGGGGGATGTGTGTTTGTATGTGGGATCAGGCCCAGGATTCTTCAGCTTTTACAGCTGCTTTGTAGCAGAAGTTATTCACGAGTTATAACAGCCTGTTTTCTGTCTGCTAAATTCTTTCACATTCAGAAGCTGGCGTGTTAAAAATCCACAGTGCTAACTATGGTCGAACTGACTCCACCACGTGTGCTGCTGGACGACCTGCCCATGAAATCAACAAGACTGACTGCTTTGCCGGCAACACCCTGGCTGAAGTTGTGAGAAGGTGGGTGTGTTTTAGTGGTAGTAAGTTACTGAGTTACTGTGTAAGTTACAGAGTTCTACAGAAATGCTGATCATACGTTAATGTGTTTCTCTGCAGATGTGAAGGCAAGAACAGCTGCTCGGTGCCGGCTACAAACTCTGTCTTCTCTGACCCCTGTGTTGGAACCTTTAAATACCTGACGGTCGTGTACTCCTGTGCGGGCAGTGATGGGTTTGACTTTAGTCAGCTTACCAATGAAGTTTAGTTAAATGATAAGGGACAAAAGTAGGAGGAATAATGCAGTGAACATTATTCACAGCTGGCCTGGTTATTCAGCCAATAGTCTAAACTGGTTTTATGCCATTTTTTATTTTACCTGATATGCCGAACTGTTGCAAGTCCAAGTATCCAAGTATCCAAGTATCCTTTGCTTTGCTTTGTTTTTCCATCAGATTTATTGTTTGACACCTGAATTCTGTTCTGGGAACTGTTTATTTTGAAACTCTTCAGCTTTATTGTTGTCATTATTGTTACACTCTTTAGTAGTCTTTTGTTCTTTGTTATTTGACCTGTCTGTGCTGATTGCCTAATAATAATCGCTTCACAATAAAACCTGTCAAATCTGTCAAGTCTGGTCATCAGACCTGTTCATTTTGTTTGGTATTGTTTTCTACAGGAAGTATTTCTTTTACTCTCAGCTAGTCGGTAATCCTGAATGTCATGATCCACAGTTGGAGCCTTAGCAATAATGTGTCAATACATTATATATAGTAATTCAAACTCTATACATATTTCTACACCTAGTTTAATATCCACATAGCTGTAAATGGGAGATGTCCCATAATTTGCATATTATATTATAGCATTATAGCACCTTTACACAGTAAGCACAAACGAATGCAAACAAATAAGGTAAATCTATACTGTATGACAGCTGCTATCCAGCTAACAGAGAACATTATAAGAATGTGCAGAAACATTTTAAATGGTTCTTTTATGGTTAACCTGTAACTTAGATTAAATTAGAAAGTTTCTAACACAACATTCCTAGACAGACAAGCACTAATGTTATCCAATCCATAATCATTTGCTTAATCAGCTTTTCTACGTTTCTCAGCGTTGAGATGAGAATGTCAAATACACTCATCCAACCCTATAGTTTGTTTTTCCTTTCCCTATCTGCATGTCGTAATGAAGGAGGCCCAAAACCAACAGAGAACTGGAGCAGGGAATGTTTATGACCACCACTCCTTCATGATGGGAGCATTAAGCAACCCACCCATCCACACAAACTGAATATAGTAGTTAAATCAAAGCAAATCACATTACATTTATTTTTATAGTGTTTTTTTACAACTGCTGTTGCACAAAGTAGCTTTACAGGAAAGTGTCATTTGAGATCAATACAGCATAGAAACCAAAAAACCCTGGTTGAGCAAGCCAAAGGGTGCAGTGACAAGAAAACTCCCTCAGAGCTGGAGGAAGAAAGCCCATCCTCCTCTGGACCAAACTGTTTATAAATTATTGATAAATGTCACCTGAACATCACATGAGACTGTTCTTCTGCTCAGGTCTGCCAAATGATCATAATATAACTAATATAATTATGGTAGAGATGGTCAGAGTGATGAAGGTAATGATGGTTAATGGTAGTAATAATAATAATTGTGGCAGATAGTAAGCAGTGGCAGGAGGGTTGACAGCTTGTCTGACACGGGTCAGTCTGGTGGGTGGGCAGAGAATACTACTGATTATAGTAATAATAATATATAATATATATATATATACAGTCATGCCCGAAAGTATTCATACCCCTGTCAAAGTTTGACTTAAATTTACTTTTATTTAACCAGAAATTATATTTTTGCCTGGAAATGACACAGGCATCTCCCAGGAGATAACACGATGATGTACAAGAGGCATAATTGTGGGAAAAAATATTTCTCAACTTTTATACACATTTGAACAAAAAGTGGCATGTCCAAAATTATTCATACCCTTCTAAATAATTAATAGAAAAGCCTTTATTGGCTATTACAGCAATCAAACGCTTCCTGTAATTGCTGACCAGCTTTTTGCATGTCTCCACTGGTATTTTTGCCCATTCATCTTTAGTGATGAGCTCCAACTCTTTGAGGTTCGAGGGTCTCCTTGCCATCACCCTGATCTTTAGCTCCCTCCACAGATTCTCAATTGGATTCAAGTCAGGACTCTGGCTGGGCCACTGCAAAACATTAATGTTTTTGTCTGCTAACCATTTCTTCACCACTTAGGCTGTGTGTTTTGGGTCGTTGTCGTGCTGAAATGTCCACCGGTTCCCAAGGCCAAGTTTCTCTGCAGACTGCCTGATGTTGTTGTTGAGAATCTTGATGTATTGCTCTTTTTTCATGGTGCCATTTACTGCGATCAAGTTCCCTGGTCCATTGGCTGAAAAACACCCCCAAAACATTAGGTTCCCACCACCATGTTTGACAGTGGGGATGGTGTTCTTAGGGTTGAAGGCTTCTCCTTTTTTACGCCAAATGGTGCACACATCATTGTGGCCAAACAATTCAATTTTTGTTTCATCTGACCATAAAACAGAACACCAGAAGTCTTCTTCTTTGTCCAGATGAGCATTTGCAAAGGTCAAGCGGGCTTTTGTGTGCCTTTTCTGGAGAAGTGGTGTCCTCCTTGGCCTGCGTCCGTGGAACCCAGCAGTGTGCAGTGTCCGTTGAACTGTCTGCCTTGAGATGTCGCCACCAGCAGAGTCCAGATTCACCAGGATGGCCTTGGTGGTGATCCTTGGATTTTTCTTCACCTCTCTCACTATTCTCCTGGCCAGCACAGGTGTCACTTTTGGCTTCCGACCACATCTTCTGAGATTTTCCACAGTGCGGAACTTCTTGTATTTTTTAATAATACTTTGCACTGTAGCCACTGGAACTTGAAAACATTTTGATATGGCTTTATAGCCCTTTCCTGACTTGTGAGCGGCCACAATGCACAGCCGCAGGTCCTTAGTGAGCTCCTTTGTCTTAGCCATGACTGTCCACAAACCAACTGCAGAGAGCTGCTGTTTTTCTCCTGTTGAGTTGATTAAAACAGCTGTTCCCAATGAATCAGGGTAATTAGGATGCTTTAAAACAGCTTGGACTATTTGGAATGGTATAGAACTTTGGATTTTCCCATATACTGTGACAGTTTTCAAAGGGTATGAATAATTTTGGACATGCCACTTTTTGTTCAAATGTGTATAAAAGCTGAGAAAAACTTTTTCCCACAATGATGCCTCTTGTACATCATCGTGTTATCTCCTGGGAGATGCCTGTGTCGTTTCAAGGCAAAAATATAACTTCTGGTTAAATAAAAGTAAAATTAAGTCAAACTTTGCCAGGGGTATGAATACTTTCGGGCATGACTGTATATATATATATATATATATATATATATATATATATATAATAGACTCTGTATCTAGCATGCCAGCTTTGAGAAGCACATCAACAACCCATCTACAAATATGTACAGTAAATATGTTTACAGTCTAATTATGTACTGATTACCAGTTACCAGTTTACCAGTTGTAAAGCATGGTGGTGGTAGTGTGATGGTTTGGGCATACTTTGCTCCATCAGGACCTGGATGTCCATGAGCTGAAGCTGAAACACAAATGGGTCATGTATCAAGACAATGATCCAAAGACATAGATAAACCCAAATTGTGGCAGGACCTGAAAGGTGCACTGTGACGTTGTGTTTTCTGCTCCCTCAGGGTTTCTGTTTTATCAGGTTTTGGCTTTTCTAAATGAAATGTGTGAGAAAACAAAACAGGATAGATAAAAGCGCTGACAACAGAACAGTTTGTGAGATGTGTTTAATTTCTTTTTTATTCAAATACAAAACAGAACTGGTGTAAACCTCTGATATATGACTGCACACACCAAATAAGACACACTCCTTTTATATGAACCTGTTTGTATCATTTCCAACACAAAGACATGAAGGTGGATGGTGCTAGACTAAAAGTGTGCAAGCCACAAACAGCAGGTTTCCAACAAGTTGACTCTTTAGTCTGTGTGTTATGATCCTGCTGAAGAGGCTGAAGTGGCCATGGCATGTCCGCAGTGTTCTGTTTGTGCAGCCATAGCCATCTTCTCCTGTGGGTCAGCTTTAGGAGCTGGTGTTCTTGTGTAAGGCTGAATGGACTTTTCTCAAGTTCTGTCTCACTCTGACGAACTCCAGAAGCTGAACTTCTTCACGGATCTTCTCTTCTTGCTCCTTCTCCTTCTGTCAGTCAGAAAACACTCTGTAACACCTGCACTTTCAGTTCCTCTCTCCAGTTTATAAACTGGAGATAATTGTTCTCATATTTTTTTGTCCTTTTTTCTCCCAATTTGTTGCTGCCTATTGAGCCACCCATTCATAGCTCCCCCTAGCACTAGCTCCTGACACTAGGAGTTTGGACTTTTTTCGGAAGATTTTCGTACGGCCACCAATGTGGAATCATGGGCAGCCGACATGCTCTGAGGAAAGTGTGGTGTCCCCAGCTCCACCACACCAGCTAACAGACCCCTGTCCCAGCCAATATCGCTTAAGAGTAATGAGGGGAGAGAGAATCATCAACCTATCTAGAGAGAGCAGAGCCATAGTGGCAGTGCATTAGACCGCTGAGCCAATTTTCCACAAAGACGAGCTTGTACCATTTAAAACCGGCTGCCAGAAAAACTGGTCTGGAACTGGAGTTTTTCACAGGGAAGTATCACAGGCTACTAATAATAGAAAGAAGGTTTTTGGGAATTGTGTGACCAAGCCTGTTTGTCCAGCACTTTTACAGTAGTTACTAAGTACTAAGCTAAGCTTAAGCCCAACCCTCTCAAAGAAAAGACAGGATCATTTGCACTTGCCATAGGCAGACGCCAATCAGCTTGAGCTTACAGCTTAAGGTTTCTATGTGGAACTTGCGCTTGTGAAATTTGGTTCTGTGTTATAATTATCCATATTCACAGACAGGCTCCCATGTATTTTTCAAACTATAACATTTGTACTGTGACATTTTGGGACAAATATCCCACAATACATGCAAATGTGAATACAAATGTGCTTCTATGCTTCTTTAGTGGTTTGATAGTTTGATGGCATTTAGCTGACGCTGGACAACTTATGAGGGTACTCGTACTACAGAAGTGGGACTCATACCAATGTAGTGTTAACACTCTTGCCCAAGGACTGTCTACACTTATTGGTGTGGCACAGCATAGTCACCCAGATTGGAAATTCCAGTCTCCCACATGGTGTGTTAGCTAACAGGCAGATTGTGGTGTTATCCTTTGTCCCATACCAACCTCATTAACATAGGGCATTCAAGACAAAAGCAGAATATAAAAAAATAGAAAATGAAAGGATTTAGATTATAACCTAAAATAATCCTCTCCTGTTTGAGAGGTTATATATCTTTCTATTTCTTGATGTTGAGTGATATAAGTTGAACATTCAGAGACACTGAATAAGTATCCTGTTGTTTTAAAATGGATTTCTATGTGTTCTACAAATTCAATGAAATAACCTTTTTTTATTTAAAACAAATTTTTTTTAAACAGTTTTTGATGGCAATCCATGAACTTGCCAATTCCTAAGTGAGTTACCATGGAATGACCCTATAAATCTTGTTGTCTGTCCAAAAAGACATGAGGATGTCCTGGATATTATTACAACTTCATTCTCTATGTTCATTCATTGTCCTGACACACATTCTGGTGGCTATCTGCTGAATTTGTAGATGACTAGCAATATTTTGGAATAGTTTTATATGTTTTTATTAACTTCTGAGTAAAAACCATGATCCTATTAGAGTCGTATAAACCAAAAAAAAAAAACTGAAGCTGGTGCTAACCATCACCTCCTGGTGTTTCTGCTGCCTTTTGAGTAGGACCTGCTCCAGAGGGCTCCTGTCCCTCTCTCCTTCCTCCCTCTGCGTCTGCTCCCTCTTCCGTCTCTCCAGAACCATCTGGAGCTCAGGCTTACAGCACACTACCAGCCCTCTGCCCTCCCCAAAGAGCCAAAGCACAAAAGACAATCAGGCAGACAGAAGTATGACGGCAAGAAAGAGTATGACCGCTGGTAAACATTTAGCATCATGAGAGGATTTTTACACATACTTTAATGTACATTTACCAACAATAAGTCATGACTGACTGAAGCTGCGGAGACTTTAAGGTTTGGGAAACTGATTCAAAACTATCTAAAATGGTCAAGCTGCTCAAGCTGGTTCTGCTGGTTGACCAGTGTAGTTCTTGACCAGCATAGGGTTTCGAGTCATTTGAGTTTGATGGTTTAGCCGATCTACCACCATCACCAGTCTGATCAAACTACTCAACCAGCTTGTTGAACAGCATGACCAAAATGGTTGACCAACATGGTCATCATGTACATTGATTGATTGAACACTGATTGATCTGCATGACCAGCCTGACCACACGGGTCCACCAGTATTTCCAGTTTAATGGCCAGCATGGTCAAGTTAATAGATAGTGCTGGTCAAGAGTTAAGCTGGTTAGCCATTCTAGCCATCAGCTTTACCAGCATAGGGTATGTTTTCAGCAGGATGACCAGCTCTTTAACCACCTTGACCAATTAAAGACTGGTCTTGAGCTGGAGTATTACAGTACGACTGTTCAAAAAAGCTGCTAAAAATAGAAAGTGCCTTTTTTGGGCTTTTTGGGAATGGTGTGATCAAACCATTTTTTCTGGCATAAGTAAATAATGCTCTTTGTCCAGCACTTTTACATCAGTTACTTCCTCCTCCTCTGTGGAAGATTTACTGAGCCATGTGTTTTTCAGTCTGATGTCTCTAAACCCCTCTCTCTCTCTCTCTCTCTATGACATCCCATAGCTGTAAAGAAGAGCTATTCAGCAAGTCTTGACAGGGCGAATGTCTATCATTACAGCAGCCGACACAGCGTGGCAAGTAGGCTATCGCTCATGTGAGAGAAGGGTGTACTATTGCAGCCCATGTGGCCACGTGTAGCTGCCTGACACAAAAGACGAGAGAAGGAGAACGAGACCGTCATCAATTTTTCACCGAGCTCACTTCACTGGCTCAGCGATTTATGAAAAGGAGGGCAATTCCTGGCGAATGGACCTCTTGTGTCTCTTTCAGCTCCAGCATCAGTATGACTTGGTATGTCATTACATGAGCAAGTGGCCTGGTGCCTTAAAGAAGCCTTCAATCAATGTTTCTAGTAGATTTCACAAAAAGCTACTACATGAAAGGGTTGTGATACGGCAAAATAAAACCCAATATTTTCATCAATGTTTAAAGCCCCTGGGAACCCAAAGTTTTCTTTCTAATTAGGTTAATGTGGCTTCTCAGGCCCTCCAGTGTAAATGTACTTGTCTGATTTGTACTTGTCTTATTAACATCCTCCAAAAGTCTAATAAATGTGTGCTGTGTTTCATCAGTGTTGCTTTGTTTGTTAACATCAGCATACCCCTGATCAATCACAAAGCTAACATGACTCCACCCTCACCTTAGAGTCTGATCAACCTGGAGAACTGAAGCTCAAGCTAAAGTTAAATCTGGTGAGCTAAAGCTCAAGCTACGATGAGGGGAGCCTCGTCATCCCTCATGTCCGGCACCTGTCGCACCTTCGCTTCACCGCAGAATTTAGTGGCTGGGTGTCTGGACAGTATAACAGGCCCAGATGCAGCAGATACATAGATATACACAACCGCAGTTCAAATGAAAAAGCTAAAAAACACAACTTCTCTGTCGCGAGGCTGTGTTGCCATGGTAACGCCACCGTTCTCAGAGTGCATTTTGCTGATTTGGAGTGTTTTATCATATCCCTGCTTTGTGTATTATCTTTAAACTCCACATAAGTTTAGTATTATTCAGAAATGTGATATCTCAAAATGTGTTCCCAGGGACTTTAATTTGAAGATCAGAAGACACGTGTAGCTTCACTGCTCATTATGGACAGTAAATGGCTATATGTCTGTCGATATTCACACAGCAGGTAAAAGTGGCCCAAATCCGATCTTGTCATATGTGACAGTGTCTGTGTTATCTGTGTGGCAGTGTGAACGGCTAAAAACACACTGAATAGGACAGTTCCAATTTGGGCCGCTTTCATATGTGGTTTTAAAATCTGATACATATACATCTCATGTGACTGGAGTCAGACTGGAATTCATGCGACTTCTGTTTTTCAATCTAACTTGACACTGGGCAAACTAATGACGTGACCGCGGCTGAATGACGTGCCCTTTTTACAGCAGGCCTGAGAGCATCCTTGTGACAAGCCCAGCTGTTAGCCACTGGAACTCCTTGATTGCTACTGTGATGCTGGCATAGATTAAACCATGAAGCATTGGTATTTTGTGCATGCACACATCAGTTTAGAAGCGTGAAGTGTTCAGAAGAATGTCAGACATAAGTCACATGTATCAGATACAAAAAAATCCAATTTGAGCCACTTCACCTGCTAAATGTAGCCTTACTGACTCTAATGTGTATAAATATGTAAATGATGCAATTTAAAAGAATCCAGAGAACTGATTCCTCTTTAAACCTCTACCTGAACATAAGTAGTGCTCTTACTTCTTGTGGGCCAGTAGCAGCTCTTTGTGGAGTTCCTGATGGCTCCTTGAGGCCTTCACTGGGTTGTTCAGGCTCCAGGGACTTTCAGCACCACTGTGCTTATCTGCATTTTCTGGGAGAAGATTAAACATGCTAATCTGAGACTCAATATGCTTTCTATGCCAACTCATGTGAACAGAGGAGGCCTTCGGTCTACGTACAGTTCATTAAAATAACTTCATTTGGAATATATGTGTATCAACTATGTGTATCTCTTTCAGCTCTCTTTAAATAGGCTAATGACATTCAGCGATCTTTCTTTGTAATGTTAAGCAGTTTGGTTTTGGGTCGGAAGCTGTGCAGTTTAATTCTGCAGTGGAGAATCTACAGATGTTTTGGTTATCTTTGCTCTAAAGATCAAGCACAGATCTGGTCATTATACTGGTAGTACTACATGTTGTGAAGGGATTCATATCGTTAACCCTTACGATTAAGAATATGCTTCTATATAACTTTTTTATTTCAATAAAATGAGGGAAATGCATCAGTTTTTCATGATAGGGGCTCTTTAACTGTTTATTGTAATTAGGCCTGTCACAATAACTATTTTTGGATGGTATATTGTTTCAAATATTATTACCATTGTTATTGAGCTTGATGTAATTGTTATAGCTGGATCAGATTCACTAACCTGCCCTTCTTCTACATTCTTTAAACAACTCTGCATGTCTGTCAGAAAGATGCTTGTTGCTGGTTAGGTCCTCTGTGGTTGCCCTGACTGTCAGAGTGCGGGAGTGCTGCGTGCACACACTGCACCCCTGTGGCACTTGTAGGAAATACTGCTCTTATTTGAAAACACATTCATTCATTCAGTACCAGTACTAAATAAATGGGTTATTCTACCGTTTCTATTGCTGAAGTATCGAGATGCTTTTCAGGTATGAGTATACCCTGCAACATGGAGACCTAAGACAATCCACAGAGGCTCGACATGACAACTTACAGGACTTAAAGGATTCGCTGCTAGTGTCTTGGTGCCAGATACCACAGAACACCTTCAGAGGGTCTTGTGGAGTCCAAGCCTTAAATGCTCAGAACCTAATGTGGTGGCACAAGATTAGGCAGGTGGTACTAATGTTATGGCTGATTGGTGAAATTATTCCTCCAAATGGCTCCCAGTAATTTTTTCGTCAGTGTGTCAGTATTTTCAGTTCCCACCCCCCAGGGAGAACTCCCCCTTTCTTACGATGCTACCAGAGCTTGAAGCGAGCCAATCGCATCATCTCAAACTGCTGCTAATGCTAACATCACTGGAAAGCTCCATTCTCACTGACCAAAGCTTTGGTGTGGGCAGGAGGTCAAAATTCAGACAGAAACCTCAGTTATATATCCGGATGTGTGCAGGCCAGGCCTCAGTTACACACTGCTATAACTAACCCCCCCACGTGGAGGCTGTACTTCAGCCTGGCTAGCTTTTATTATAAGTCGTTTACATGATTCCAAAAGTTGCCTCTGAAAGTTAGACATTATGGGGTCAGTATCAGACGCATAGAGGTTACTGACCTCTGTTCTGTGGAAACACAGGACTGCTGTTGAACGTGTTGTTGGACGTTCGGGTCCTGAGGTGTGCTGGTCTCGGTGAGTTTGGTATGTTGTGGGCCTGGCCAGGGCCGTCGCTGCTGGACAGAGCGCGCTTCAGCTCAAGCTGGGACGGGGGCGTGGGCAGCGGGTGTGAGGCGGCCGCTCTCATGGCACACACTGCATTCAGCGAGGCAAGCACCTGAGACTGGGCCCTCAGCCACAGCTCCTGCTGCATGCTGGGACTCTGTGGGAGGTCAGTGTGTGTGTGTGGGCATGAGTGAATGTTTTGGGGTCGTCAATGAAAGCAAAGAGAGAGAGAGAGCGAGAGGAGTGGAGAGATTGAGTTTCACCTAAGTGGAAATCTATAATTCATCTGCTGGTCACATGCCTGCCAGAACCGCACATGATTTATTTGTTATCTCGGGCAAATTTGTGTCAGCAGAGTGAGAACATTCAGCCAATCTGCTCATAGAGCTTCATACTTTTACTATCTCCTACAAATGTTGGGCGTTTTTCCCTTTTTGATATAATGTGAATCTGGCAGTTGTGCTTTACATTGTGTCTACTACACATGTAACTATGTTACAGACCATTGGACACACACACACACACACACACATATCATATATACTACTATGAGACATAAGCTCTTATATAAGCTCCTAGACCTATACTCAAATATATATAGTTAGTAGTATAGTAGTATAGTCTATAATTGTATATAATTATAATTTCTTATACATGCACATAAAACATGCACATATTGTTGCTATCACACAAAAACCTATCAAAACACCATAATTTCTTTCTTCTTTATATTGTGTACACATTTCATGATGAATGGATATAGAAATGCTCCAAAATGACCTGGAATAAAACATTTTTACATTGACCTCCATTGAAAGTTAAGGAGGTTTTTTCCCCATCTCATGTAAAGTTGCCAATTTTGAGATACACATATATTTTGTATTTTGCCAAAATATGGGGTTAATTAAAGTTGAAGGTGTGTTAGGTAAGAACAACGCAGTTAGAGGAACACCAGGTAGGCTGGGAACTGGATAAGGACTGATTAGATGAACCAGGTGCTGGACAGGAACTGTAAATACTGGCCTTCCTCTAGGAGAACTTTGCTCACACCACCCAATCACACTGTATAGTTTAGTTGGTGATTACTATGTAATCTAGTAAAAGTGTTTTTTTCATTTAAGCAAATAAACAAACACTAAGGCTACGTTCACATTACAAGCTTCATTAATCAATTCCTGAATTTGTGCTCAGATCCCATTTGACTGTCTTGACATTTCACATTCATAAAAATAAGTAACCTGTATCTGTCTGTAATGTGAACGAACCTCTCCCCGAAACGCTGCGCATGCCCACACTGATACGTCTCTGATATATTGGTGTTTCAGCACTTAAGTGCATGCGTACAGGCAAAGAGATGCATGAAATTCTATCTGACTATTCACATTCATGTCGCATGAACACTAATTGGATGCATGTCCGATCTAAGACCACATATGACAGACCCTAAAATCTGCAGCCCTGAACAAAATCAGATCTGTGTCACATTACTTCAGCCTGGCAATGTGAACGGAGCCTTACAGCCCAGGTTACAGATTACAGTCATTTCCTTCAATGTCAGTATAAGGTTTGGTTTGCCTTTCTTGTCAGCAGAAGAGCAGCTGTATCTCAGAGTTTTCTTGGTCGTACAGATCTTGGGACGACTTCAATGGAGGTCAATGTTAAAAGCTTTTTAGCATACAAATTTGGAGCCATGCATCATGAAATTAGGACTCAAAATAAAAGTCAACTGCCACATTCCAGTTATGTCAAAAAGTTAAAACAGCAAAAAATTATGATTTTATTTTGTGACAGCAACAATATGTTTGTGTCTGTATAAAAGACATTATAATTATATATGTGTGTGAATGTGTATGCGTGTGTCTGTGTGTAGTCCAAATGTAGTTAAGTAGCCAAGATCGACTATATATCTAAGAGCATCTTTATGTGATTTAGTATAGATAAATATCCACTTATGTTATGAAGATTATAATGATAAAGCCACAAGCCAAGTGCACCCAAGTGACTGCAGTAAAATAATAAAAGTATAAAACATAATAAAAGCCTATCAGGGTATATCTATATATCTATAATTGGCATTAGCCATTAAAAGGGCAAAAGACAAACACAACACAGCACACTAGAAAAGAAGTAAAGAAGCTGGGAAGGAGCATTAGCAGGACTAATGATCGAGACCAATGTGTGGTAAAATCATGCATTGTACCCCCCCCCCTCAATCCCACCCCTACCTCCCCTTCTTCCCCAGTTCTATTAAACTCAATCAAAGGAAAGTTGAAGTTCTGAACTCACCCAAAGTGTGTCAGCCCTCCATGAGCGAGTTCTCCTCTGAGCTGTGGTGAGTAACAGGTATCACATTTACACCACAGCACTGCAGACACCTGAGAAAGGGGGCATTTATCTGGCCCTGCATCTGAAGTGCCTTTCCCTTTTCCTACCAGATGGGGGAAGTGTAAAGCATGTTTTTGCACAGTGCCCTCTCTGAGGCCAGCAGCCTTCTCTGAGGACAGCAGCTTCTCTGAGACCAGAATATACAACTAGAGCTGTTCTGAGTTATGAAGTATTTTATTAAAACAGAGATTAAAACAGCATATCACTGTTCCATTAGAAAACATTTTACAACTGGAAAAGTGTTTTCCACTTTTTGCATCAATATTGTGAGTAAAACAGCTCAAAGATCTGCGAAATACGTAAATTAGGCAAGGGAGATGTCGGCCTACTGCCTACTGCCCATTCAAGCTGCTTACTTACTTTTTTGAATGATATGAACAAAAACAAAAAGAAAATAATTTATAAATATTTTAATATAACGACTACATAATTTCTGTGAATGAAATCCAGTACATTGGTCACATCTATTATTGACTGCAGCAAAGTAACCAACATACTCTGTACTGGTTGTGAGGTTTGTATTAGATGGCATCAATGGCAAAAGAGCTCGGCTTCTGTTAGTTATTGTGTTTATCCAATCTGATTTAAAAAGAAGGTAACAGTGGATTATGAACAAATAAACATCCAGAACATCCATAACAAAGAACCGAGAAAGAAAGCACAGTGAGTTGATCCCAGAATTGTGCTGACAATCATGTTTACTAGTGTCAAATGCAGTACAAACAAATTTGATTACCAAGGTTTATTAAAATACGAGGCTTGATGATCATCTTAATCATAAAAAAAACAGCTACTATCTTGTGCGTGACAGCATATTTATAACAATCACTAAACAACTCAAAAACAAGGGACTGCGGCACCAATATCTAATACCAATGTCAGTCAATGTCAATCATATTTTTAAAGTGCATGAATAATGTGTTCTCGGCTTTGAAAACATCCTTTTAGAGCCTTTTTACACCTGCCATTAACATTGCGATTTTGGTGATTGGATCACGTTCAGATTTCACTTGTCCACATTAAAGAACTGATGTAATCACCCCCAGTACGCACTGTGATCAGATTATTACTGAATCATAATTCAGTAAATCAAATCTAAGCATATTCAGAGGTGGTCAGAGACTGATCTAGGGTAAACAGAATGCATTTTCTGTGATCGGACTCTGTCAGGCAAGCGGAAATACACCTGTTGACAAAAAATGTTGATTTCTGTGGATCTCCCTCACTCTGTGCTGTGCTTGTTTACCGGTGGATGAGAGCAGCACTACAGAGTTTGTTCCTTTGTGGTTTCAGCAGCCCATCACCTTTCTTACAGAGCTGTTAGGGGAATGTGAGAACCATCTATTGTTCCACTGTGTTGTTTATAGTTTTCCAGAGCAGGAGAACTTTTATGGGAAGTAAAATGGAAATGATGCACGTGGTGATGTGTTTTCTTTCTTACGGGGGAGAGGAGAATAGGATATTGTCTGGTCACACTGGGGATGCATTTTATTGACAAGTGTAAACAGAATCTGGTCAAACTAGATTCAGATAATATCCAGATACAAACCGTATGTTAATGCTAGATGTAAACAGGCCCTTATTTTGGTACATTTGTGTGTGCTGGTGTGCTGGAGTTGAAATATAACAACTGTAGTGTACAAAGAAAGTATTGTAGGAAGAACTGTAGAGATGTCTTTCATTTCTAGTTCATTTTCATTTAATAGAAGTTGTTTTTATACTTTTATTTTTTTATTTTATTAGTAAGTTTTGGTTGGAGACCAAAGGCTTTTTCCTCTTAGTATTTATGTAGATACAGCCAAAGACCAGTGGTTGGGTCAGATTATGTACCAAAAAAAGAAAGTGGGATCAGTCAATCATGATTCGATAGCCAAAAGGTGGGACATCTGGCCTTTAGAAGGTTGAGAAGGTTTCATTAGATATTAGACATGGAAAATAGTGGCAGCAGCTCAGGGCCAGGGCTCTTTCAAGACAAGACAAGACATCCATATTCACCATTTGTGTTGAAATTTGGCCACCGCCTTTAACCCATCTGTAAAGCATACACACCCATAAGTGATCAAACACACACACAGTGGCAGCGGAGCGGTGGGCAGCAATCACTGCGGCACCTGGGGAGCAGGGAGGGTTACGGGCCTTGCTCATGGACCCAACAGTGGCAGCTTGATGAGCCTGGGTTTTAAACCCACAATTCTGTCAACAATAGCCTGGTGCTCTAACCGCTGAGCCACCACCGCCTCATTTCTACTGAGTTTTCATATTTATGGCCAAAACTCAAGGCCTAGCTCTAGTAATCTCAGTTCGCCAGTGGTAGAAGTACTACAAGTGATCTTTGAGCTAAAGTATGGGCAACTTATTAGTAGCTGAGAGATGTTTTTGAGCTTTGGCAATGTGCAAAACAAACTACAGGACAACTAGACAGCAGTTTTAGACAGAACCTTTCACATCTTAATTAAAATGACCAAGCATTTCCCTGTGGCTACCAGAATCTTCAAAAAAACAAGCAGTCCCATAAACTGCCTAAAGCCTAAGCCATTTCAAATTAAACGAACCAGCAGAACGAATCCTTAGAAACCGTTAGCGGATGTGTGCCATCTCTTCCAGGAAGGGCGTCTTCATGCAGCCTGTGCAGAGCTGGTCCATCCAGAGAGGGGCTTCGTGCTGCAGGGGTGTGCGGCGTGGGTAGAAGGTGTAAGAGAGGTCATAGTTCAGCAGGCAGCTGATGGAAGCCATGTAGAGGTCAGAGAAGCGGCACAGGCGGCGGGAGAAGTAGGTGGGGTTGTGGCAGGTGCGGAAGATGCTGCCGAACTGCGGGTTGAAGAGGTTCTTGGTCCTGGCACTGGGTGAGGGAGATGAAGAAACAGGACAGTGGCAGAAATGAGAAGGAAACCGTGAGGGATGTCATGTGGAGGCTGTACTTTAGCCTGGTTAGCTCTCACTGGGACTTACAAAACTTTGGGGTTAATGTCAAGAAACATCTGTGTAAATATCTGTCCAATCTGCTCTTTTTAAGGCTTTCTGTTCGGTTCAGTATCAAACATCTGGGGTGCTGCAGCAAACCCTTGTCAAGTGCTTGTGAGGCCCGTAGGTAGGTTAGCGCTTAGCCTAAAGGCTTACCTATTAGCATTACAAACACCTGACGCGTCTACTTCACTAGAGCCTCATAACCGAGTCGTTTCTCTGGGTAAGGATGTTCTGGTGTTGCTTTCCCCTTAAATTTAGTGCCTTCAACCATAGGTGCAGGTCTTCCTTTTTGTACATGGGGCCTCATAGCACTCCAATATGTGTTGTGTTGGAAAGTTAGTTAGCTTTGCTCCCAATAGCTCTAAATAACATTAAATAGGAATGGTTGGAATGTTGGGTTAGCATAGCTAGCTACTTTATGATCGGTGCCCACAGCAGTAGCTCACTTCAGATTACATTCACTCTGTATAAGAAATGACTGGAAAAATCGACACAAAAGCGGAAGAAACAAGTTAAGGTGGATCATAGCCCCTTATTTCCATGGTGGCACTAACCGTAGTTCTTCTCGCTCCTTCAACCACTCCTGCAGCACCTCTCTGGAGCTTGGATCTCGATACATCTGAACAAAGAGAAAAAATAGATCACGTACGTTTGTGAGTTCCATACTCTATTGTATAAATGCCTTTGGCAGCCAAATGCTACGCCTTACCTGCATACGCTCCAGCAGTCCAGTGAGGGCCTGCAGCCAGGTGAGACTCTGAGCGTACTGCTCCGTATTCACCACCTTCGTCTCCAGCTCCAGCTCAGGAACGATGGCTCCTGTGCGCCAGCCGTGACGCAGCATCAGGTCCTGCATAGTAACCTGCCTTCAGTTTCCACACTACTGGAGTAGATACTCCTCCATAGTGAATGGAGGATGGCAGGTTTAGATTGGCTATAAATCTAAGTAGAGCCTGAAATATCTGTCTGTTAAAAGTGGTAAGTAGGCCATGAGAACCCAACCCAAGCCCTACACATATTTGCGAATGATGTCAGAACGGGCGATTGAGTCTCGTCAAACTGTTCTCAAAACTTAATTTTTTCTCCTTCAGTTCATTTCCTTTGCCAGCATTATGTTCTAAATTAGACCTGGAACCTGGTCCTGTTTCCTCTCAGCTGAGAGTGACTGTCTGGGTTTTCTTCACAACTTTGACAAACAATTAGACTTCTCAGATCTGCACTGAGCTCCTTGGAATTTCCCATTGTACAAACACTTGTTACATGGAACAGAGAAGCTCCCAGCTGTAGTCAATCATCATCATTAAAAGGAAGTTAAGAGGTCTTGGTCCTTTTGTTAAAATAACATAGTTATTTTACATAGTTAATAATCAAAGGGTGTATGAATAATTATGCCCATGCTGATTTCAGAAAATCCAAAAATTAAACATTGTGCAGCATATATTTGGTTTTATTAAATGTGTACTATGTGAACAAAAGTATTGGGACACCTATTCATCCTTTGTTTCTTCTAAAACCAAGAATATTAAAAAGAGTTTATTCAGTTTTTGTTGGAGTAACCGTCTCTACTGTCCAGGGAAGGCTTCTGAACACTGATGTAAAGATTTGATTGCATTCTGCAACAAGAGTGTTAGTGAGGTCAGCATATTGGATGATCACCTCAAACCTCATCTCCAACTCCCCAACTCATCCCAAAAGTAGCACCAACTACAGTTCCACTACTCTACAGCTCAATGCAGGGGGGGACTGTATACCCCTTTACTCTCATTTGCTTATTCTGCCTCAGAAAAGAGCAATTTAACAAAAGGTAAAACATTAAAAGCCCAATTTTGCTGTGACTTTCATGTCCGTGATGAGTGTCTGTAACTCTTCTGACTTTCTGTTCTTAATTTTTCAGACATTCTTCTTGGCAGCTAGCCAAGCCACCCCCACAATGAGTATATGAAAATGAAGGTGGTGCACCTGATTCACACAACCCTGAAATGCTATGCTGGTCATGTGTGAAACAATTGATCATCCAAGAAAAACAAAACATTGTACTAGTGTGTGTTTGTGTGTGTGTGTGTGTGTGTGTGTGTGTGTGTGTGTGTGTGTGTAAGTGACTGTTTTTTTACCGCCAGGTCACTGTAGAGGTGGTCACCAAAGTATAGCACATTGGACCCTCTCCATCCTGTTAGACGGAGGAAGTCAAAGAGGTTCCCCTGCATCACAAACATAAAAGTGTACGATGTGATGAAGACTAACGGTTGTCTTTATGACCAGATATAAAGAGGCCTCTGTAAAAGGAGAAGGGAAAGGAAAGCTAAATGTGATGCAAAATGAATGTCAAACCTGTTTGTAGACTTGACCCTTCTCTAAATTATTGATCTTATCCCACTGGAGGTCCCCTTTGCTATCCAGACGCCTGAATGGTCTATTGAAAAGATGAATAAGGGGATACAGTTACAGGCTTTACCACACTGTCAGTGTTTCCTGCGTTATGCCAGAAATAGCTTGATTAAATTAATGTTTAATTAATTCATGTTATGTAATATTCTGTAACACAGTCTTACATTCCCCAGCCTCACTGGTTTGACAGAATTCCTGCTTTCTTTTAGACATTTTGGGATGTCACCAATGATCTCATACTACATTATCCAACATGCATTTCACTAATATGTCTTACAACCACTAGGAATCACTCTGGAGACTATTGTGGCACAACCCTAGGACTCAAGCAGATGTAGCGATGGTTAGATTTTAAACACAGTGTCTTTATTATTATTATGAGCAGAGTGGAAACTCACTTGGCACAATCGTTGAAGAAATGGGGCTTGTCTGCTTGAACGATGACAACGTCAAAGAAATCTCTCCAGTCTTTGCCTACCATGTATCTCATCCCTTTATCCCTGACAAAAAAATGTCATGTTTGTCAAGAAGCAGAAGTGTATTACATTATAATTACACTTCAGTGCAAAGCCCTAATACTGGAGTCTTGACAGCTGATAGTAGTAAGTGAGCAGGTTTGTGAATAAATGAGTGAGTATGAATAAATGAGTATGAGTATGTGAAGGAATGAGTAGATGAGAGAATATGTTATGATATCTGAGTATGAATAATATGAGTATGAACGAATAAGTATTTAAATATGCAAGAATGAATTAATGGGTATGTGAGTGAATGAGTATATGAGTAAATAAGTATTTGAGTATGTGAGTGACTAAGAATGAGCGAGTATGTGAGTGAATGAGTATTTGAGTATGTGAGTGTAAAGCATGTGAGTGAATGAGTAAATAAGTATTTGTGTATGTGAGTGAGAATGAATGAGTATGAGTGATTGAGTATTTGAGTATGAGTATGTGAGTGTAAAGCATGTGAGTAAATGAGTAAATAAGTATTTGAGTATGTGAGTGAAAATGAATGAGTGAGTATGAGTGATTGAGTATTTGAGTATGAGTATGTAAGGGAATGAGTAAATAAGTATTTGAGTATGTGAGTGAAAATGAATGAGTGAGTATGAGTGATTGAGTATTTGAGTATGAATATGTGAGTATAAAGTATGTAAGGGAATGAGTAAATAAGTATTTGAGTATGTGAGTGAGTATGAGTGATTGAGTATTTGAGTATGAGTATGTGAGTGTAAAGCATGTGAGTAAATGAGTAAATAAGTATTTGAGTATGTGAGTGAGAATGAATGAGTATGAGTGATTGAGTATTTGAGTATGAGAATGTGAGTATAAAGCATGTGAGTAAATGAGTAAATAAGTATTTGAGTATGTGAGTGAGTATGAATAAGCGAGTATGTGAGTGAATGAGTATTTGAGTATGAGTAAGTATGAGTGAGTATGTGAGTATAAAGCATGTGAGTGAATGAGTATGAGTATAATGAGTATATGAATGAGTATGTGAGCATTTGGTGAATGTATATATGAGCATATGAGCGAGTGAGTGAGTGAGAGAGCGAGAGAGTGAGTTCCATGAGGTGCTTCACATCTAAAAATCTGAACTCTTCCAATCACAGGCCAGAGAGCACATTGCACATTCCAGTCCTACTTACACAAAGCTGAAAGGGCTGTTTGTGATGAGGAACAGCTTCTTCCCATGACTAACCAGGCGATGAAGCACTGCGTATGTCTCCTCTCCACGGAGAATGTACTTTTCTGGAACAAAACAAAAACAGATGAAATCTGGCATGAAATGTGACAACAAAGCATACAAAGCCAACTCTGCTAATAAGGAAGGAAATCTTGGGTCAGCACTTTCAGAAAATAAATCACGCTCACTGGCAACCCACATTACCGGGTAAAAGACTGCTTTTAAAGGAGTACAGAAGAATTAAATGAAGGGGAAAAAAGGAAGAAAAAAGACCTCAGAAGGAAAAGGTCAAATTATATCATCTCCAAAGAGCGTATCTTATGAAATAAAACCCAAATGAAAACCAGTTGCCTACAGAGATAAATCATGTAAACGGATTTTCCAGACACTCAATCTGTCGGACACCATGAGGATTCCAAAACACCTGTCCAGGCTACTACCCCAACCTTAAAATAGTTCTGTCCAGCATCAGAAAAGGTTCCACTATTGTTAGGAGTAATAAAAGTCTTTTTCAGTGCTATACAGGACCGTTTTGCTTAGAGTGTAGGGATTTAATAATGCACATGATTTCAAGTTTGGTATTATTTTCTATTGTGTGGTTGGATATGATTGGACTTTCTATGTGTTATACATTAAAAGGTCTTCCACAGACAGCTAATCCTCTGATTAATAACAATTACCAACTTGAGTCTCTGCCGCTACAATTTGTTATGTCAGTGGTTTCCAACTGTGGTGCTGGAAGACCCCCTGATCTGCACTTTTTGGCATTACCAGGCTCTTCCTCATTTAAAGGTGAGTAGAGCACAAACACCTGGGGTGGTGGAGGGGGCCAAGAAGTCTGAAGACAACCTTACCCAGATCTTCCATGATCCACTTGTACATGTAGCCTTTAATGTGCACCATACCAATCGCTTCCTGAGAAGGACAAAAAAAAGGCTGCTGGATTTTTCCAGTTAGAACCAACAACAATGTATTCACATAGAACATAACATCAGTCAACAGCAGTACACATAATACAACACTGAAAACATGCACAGTGTAACATCTCCCAAAAGTGAAGCAATCACAGATCAAGCAGTTCTGCTGTCTATCTGTAGAATGTGCTAATGTGATCCATGATGACTTAACCCCTTAAACCCTGTATGTAAGCCCAAACTTCTTTAATAACTAAATTACTGCCTTAGTTAACATCAGTTTTACAAGCCCTAGAATAGAACCCTCTGGGACGCCATAAGATATGCTATATAAGACAAACAATCGTCAAAGAATCAGGGGTGTTGGGAGCAGGCAAAGCACTAAAATGAACAGGGCAGGGTGCCAGGCTCCAATTTAACAGAAAACCAGTTGAAAATTCAGTTGAAAAAGCACAAGCTGTTACAATCCCACAGCCTAATCAGGACTACAGCCCAGCCTACTCATTAACTACTGCTTACTTGTTTGCTAGACCAAGCACTGCCTGGCTCGTAACTGAAGCATGGTGCTTCCGCTGGAACCCGGATACATTCAAATGAAGGAAAGCAGATAGCAAATGAAGATTCATTCAACTACTCATGCTTAGCCTCATGCATAACCATGATTTTAAATTAGGACCTCAAGTTCTGGCTTTTGAGAGTTCCTCACTTCAGCATTCATTCAGTAGAGACTATTCCAGAACAGGTCTGTATGATTTTCCCTCATGTAGCTTCAACATGGTCTGCTCTGCCCCCAATTCAAGTCCAAACAGTGCAGAGATAACACCTCATCTTCCCTGACAGAGAAAAGCAGATCCACTCTCTGTGGACCATGAAGCATCAGTGTAACCAGAGAACAGTCATGCTGAGCTCGAGGATCTCTTTACCACCGGAGTGTAATGAGAAAAAGCCTTTGTTTGAAGTGCATCTGTAAGACACCCATCTCTTCGCTCATGAACTGGGAAACGTAAACCTGCAGAGCACAAACCACTTACACTTACGAAATGACCCCTGCTCGGGATAGAACACTCGATATCCAACTCACAGAAACCAGAGCCCTGGTTGCATAGTGAGTGACAAGCGGGGATCTCACCACCTAGAAAGTGTTCTAAGGGCTAGTCAGATGTCTTGGAAACCCCATATCCGCCAGTAGAAATCATATGGGATGATTCAGCTGAACAGACTCAATATTTGTTTTTATGGTTTTTATAATCAAAATCATTCAAATAAAGGCAAATTCCACTGATTTTTTAGACTTTCTAAATAATTCATTAGTTGAGATGTAAACAAGTCATTTACAGTGGAATGGTTCATTGTAGAAACACAGATTTTACACCTTATTTTATTTCTTATTACTCTCCAAACTAACCAGAGAACATACACAAGTTTTCTACATTTTATATGTAAAGATGAAAATGATAAAATACTGGTAAATCTGAAATGCCCTGCATTAACAATAATTTGTTGATTTTTTTAAAGTAAGAAAATCCTCTACATGAACTTAAATATGCCATAATTCTCCAATCTCCAAACTTATGCACATGCCACAGTTTTATAAACTGCTTCCCCATATGTTGAATTAAGAGGATAAATGGTAACTGTACATTCATGTATTTATCATCACTGTCCATTGAAAAACATGTATCTCAAAAATGCTTTTAAATTTGAACTACATTTGCAATTCCAAGCAATTTAGAACATTTGTATTGGTCTATTCATCCAGAATAATTCACACAGTGTACGGAGCAGCTACAGGGCTTCAAATGACTGAAAACTGAAAAAACATACAAAAACAGACAAAAAAGGAAATACATGTTTTTCATTGGACAGCAGTAATATAATGTATATTTTTCACTTAGAAACACCATTTACTGTCGTTACATTACTTTTGAGTGTTGTAGCCTTTAATTTTAGAATGATAATATAAAAACTGTATTACTGTAAAACATTTTTACTGTATTAATTAAAACTGTGTCATTTCAGGCATTTTTCCCTACATTTTCCTTTTTTTTGCTGTACTAAAAAGATATTTTAAATATATATATATTATTAAATTATTGTATCTATTGTAATTTAAGCAGTTCCATCAAAATAATAATTCATAAATGTGAATAAAAAAAGACCAAAAAATGGCAACAATAACATTAAACCTTTAAGAACAAAATTCAGTGTGTTACTGATACATCTTGATACAAATCTGATCCACTGCGCACCCTACTGACAATCCTAATTTCTCAAGCAAAGGCACGATTCACAAGTCTGAGGATGTCTGAGGATGGGCATACAGGTCGCTATTCAGTTTTTCTACTATAAAATTCTGCCCACACTTACAGAGACGTCTTTGTACAGGTGCACAGGGTCGTACTCGATGTCGTTGGAGATGAAGTAGTCATTTGCAACGGCCAGAAGAGTCATCTCAGGAAGAGAGAAGACGTCCATAAACTGTTTAACGTTTGGACCCTGAAGACACATATAGAGCAGATTTTTACATTTTGGCATCCCTGGTCAAATTTCTCTTATTGTGAATGGTTAAGTGAGCAGATGATTGTAATGATAGGGGGGTTGAGGCAGGGTGCAAGTTCAAATTATCTTTAGTAATCCTTTTAATATCATCTCTGACAGAAAAAAAATAATCCAGAAGACCAGAGACATTCATAATATAAACACAAAGAAACAAAACCCAACATGAAGACAAAATAACAAACCACAGCAAACCTACATCTACATTTATATCTACAATGCTCGACCAGGAACAGAGCAAACACAGGGGTTTAAGAGCACAAGCCACAAACAGAAACACCTGGGGAGGATAACGAGAGGGCAGGACTACAAAGGAGACACAGGTGGGAATACTAATGACTAGGCGGGGCTAGGGCGGAGACAAGAACGCAAAACTGAGGAAGAGCGGCGCTTCCCTCCAGACGTGTTGGTTGACCGGTAATGTTGAAAAAGAGAGGCTTGCGCACAATTCAGAGGGGGCGTGTGTTGGTACGCCCGCACTAGTGTCGGGGCATTGCGTGCGATGCGGGGGAGAGTATGTACGGGTATTACATACGGTAATTGGAGGTCCAGATTGGGGAGGAAATGGATGAAAAATCTGATAAAATGTGTAAAACGAGAGGACACATCAAAGTCAAAGAGGACACATTTTAATCAAAATAAATGGATTAGATTAGTAATGAAGCACCATACAAAAGGTTTATAGATTTGAGATCTCAGATCCATTAGACCTTAATTATCTTAATCTTCTTATTAGTGCTATGGCTTTATAAATACTCAAATCATGTCCCAAGCATCAGCAGTCCATGGCCTCCTCTAAGCAGCTGCTGAACACTCTGAACATTAAAATAACTGATGGCCACGAATGGTGGAGTGGTGGTGTACTGTTCTACACGTCACAAGAAAATCTTTCCTGGGTCCTCACTACAAAAATCGGTGGAGACATTTTCAGAATAACATTAAAACAGCACTTGATCCATGTATGTACCGAAGTAGAAGCTTTCTGCAAAGAAAAATCGTCCAAGCAAGAAAGGAAAGACTCTTATCTGGCTTCAAAATGCCTTTACTAGCTGTGATACTTGCCAAAGTACTGACCATCACTGTTATAATTAAAAGATCCTTGAGGAACTTCTGGAGGTTCTTTAATTTGAAACGGTGGAGAAACACCTTCGAGGAACCTTCAAGAAAAGGCTTTTAGAAGAAAAAGGAAACTGAAAAACCTCCAAACGTTCCTCAAGGATCTTATACTTTTTACAGTGTGCAAGGTGACCCTTATAAATAAAAGTTATTTTAAAAAGATAAAAGATGAAGGTAAAATAGTAATACTGCATCTTTAGCTTTGTGCTAAAATGCTTAGCTTTTGACAGTAACAGATCATTTAACCAGGGCTTTCCATTTATAAACGACAGCTAGTTGCTGATGTACTGCTGAGCGTTACACAAGCACAGCACCACAACAACAGTCACATAACAATAATCCCACCGACAAAGATTCAAGGATTCCGACTTATTTAGGATTTCATTGATTCCTCATTTGACCTCCCTGCTATCTCCCTCACTGGAATCCACTTTAGCAGACAACACAAAATACACCAACAATAATCATCCTGTCTCTCTGCAGGCAGGGATGCAGACTGCGAAAACAGGAAAGAGGTAGGGGAGGATGTCTCTTCAGGGGGCGTTCTCAGTGTTCTCATAAGCTTGGAAAGAATTTGAGCACAGGACACGAGCTGCTGGATTAGTAGTGGGACACCTCCAAAAAATCTCCCCAAAAATATATATTCCATCGTCTGACTTGATAAACACTGACACTAAGTCCATGTAATCAACTGTAAACCTGCCAACGGTCCATTCACATCTAATCCCAAATCAAAGTACTGTTTCCAAAATGCTGCTTGCATGCAAGCTGGGCATGAACTCTTGCTGATTTAATGAATTGGGAAATACAGATAAAAATATCCTGGCAGCAGTCCAGGGTCTGGCACTATATCTGCTGTTGCAAAAAAGAGCAAGCTGCTCTGAGGCCTGGGCTGCAGGAGAGTTAAGATTAGACATGTTATTCCAAGGTCGCAAAACTCTTATTAAGGGGCCTGTTCAATGTTTTTAGTAAATTTTCTACCATTTCTTACTTTTTGGACTGGTCAGGTTGCAAATTGCCATTCCTCAGTTCATATGTGGACACGGTCACTGTGTATTTACTTTTTGAATGGTGTTGCGTGAATCAGTATATTTACATATCATCGCTGTCTTCAAAACTTTCAATTGAAGTCAATGTAAAAAGATTTTATTTCAGGTCATTTTGGAGCATTTCTATTGGTCCATTCATTATGAAATTTGGAAACAATGTAGACAACTACTGCCAGATTCACATTATTGCAAAAAGTGAAAAGTGGCAAAAATGCCTTTGGATTCAACCCCAATCCAGCCCACAGGATTCAACCAATTATCACCCTCAGAAACCCCTTGATTGGCTGAATGAGGAGTGTTAGATTTGGTTGAAACCTGCAGGAAGGAGTTCTGTAGGAACAGTTAGCGACCACCGCTCTACATCTGTGAACACTGAAATTGACGGACATTGCTAAATACCAGAGCAGTTACTGACCTTTCCATAGAAGCCGCTGACTTGGTTTAGGGGCACGTGGTGTGTTCCCTCATACAGTTTCAGCACCTCTTCATCCGGCACTGGATTCAAACCCCTGTAGTAAGGATTTCTCAGTGAAGTACAATTCAAAGCAGCTTCTGAGAGTGCACACGTTACAGACTCAGCACCCACCTGTACACTGTTCCCAGCTGAATGTAATGGAAGGCATCTATCTTCATTAGAAGTCCCTGTTGAGGACAGCAGGAGTAAACAGGAGGCCAGTTCCCTATTCCCAGACTCAGACATCTGTGGTGCACACTGCCAAGTCACTGGATTTCCCTTATTGCTGAATCCTGTTAACTAGTAATAACCTGCAAACTAGCCAACATGTGTTCAGTATAAGCTCTGATCTACAATCAGCTCCCCGCACCATTGATGTTGCCGCTACTGCTGTAACTGTTACTGCTATTACCACTACTACACTACTACTACCACTACTACTGCTCAAACGTTACTACTACCCTACTACTATTACTACTACTGCTCAAACCGTTACTACTACCCTACTACTATTACTACTACTACTGCTGCAACTGTTACTACTACTATTACTACTACTGCTCAAACCGTTACTACTACCCTACTACTATTACTACTACTGCTCAAACCGTTACTACTACCCTACTACTATTACTACTACTGCTCAAGCCGTTACTACTACCCTACTACTATTACTACTACTACTGCTGCAACTGTTACTACTACTATTACTACTACTGCTCAAGCCGTTACTACTACCCTACTACTATTACTACTACTACTGGTGCAACTGTTACTACTACTATTACTACTACTGCTGCTGATACAACCGTTACTACTACCCTACTACTATTACTACTACTACTGCTGCAACTGTTACTACTACTATTACTACTACTGCTGCTGATACAACCGTTACTACTACACTACTACTATTACTACTACTACTGCTGCAACTGTTACTACTACTATTACTACTACTGCTGATACAACCGTTACTACTACTATTACTACTACTGCTGATACAACCGTTACTACTATTACTACTACTACAACCATTACTACTACTACTACTACTGCTACAACCGTTACTACTACCCTACTACTATTACTACTACTACTGCTGCAACTGTTACTACTACTATTACTACTACTGCTGATACAACCGTTACTACTACACTACTACTATTACTACTACTACTGCTGCAACTGTTACTACTACTATTACTACTACTACTGCTGATACAACCGTTACTACTACACTACTATTACTACTACTACTGCTGCAACCGTTACTACTACTATTACTACTACTACTGCTACAACTGTTACTACTACACTACTGCCACTAGTACATCTACTTCACTAATACCACCATGACACTATTACTACCTCTATTACTACTTTTATTACTAGTATTATTGTTACCACCACCACACAACTACTACTGCTACCACCACGGCACTACGACTACTTTTATTACAACTACTGTACTATTAATATTACTACTGCCTCTACTATCACCACTACTTCTACTGCTAACTACATCACTACAATTACTAGTACCACTACTACTACCACCATCACACTACTACTACAACTACTATTACTATTGTTACTACTACACTACTGCCACCACAATTCTACTACAACTACTACCTACACCACTATCACTACTATTACTACTACAGCTACTACTATTATTATTATTATTATTATTATTATTATTATTAAAACATAAGCTGGTTAATCTACCATTCGTGCATATTACCGGCCTATTTCAGCTTCAGCATGTGAAACATTTTGGGAGCTGTCTTTCTTAATCATTTAAGCTTCTTACTGAAGGAGAAAATCTGTATATCCAGATGTGACTTTGCTTGTGCAGAGAGAAGCCCTGGTGCCCTAAAGCTTAAATCCGAGTCAAGATCCATCATTCAAGGTTTAATCTCTGGAACTAAATTTCCAAGAAGTCCTAGTAATCTTTTGTGCTCATGTACTCACTATATTGTGCCCTTAAATGCTTAGACAGAGCACAGTCTGATATCAGTACATTCTTAGGGGTTTACCTGATGGCTTTACCTTTTGGATGTCGTAGTGAAGGCCCCGTGCAGCGAAGTTGGGGATGTAGTCGTACTTACTGATGCCTTGCGGGTACTTAACAACAAATCAGAAAGTAATATCATCATCATCAAGTAATATGAACTAGGGAAAGTCAGTAAGACAATATTTTATTCTTATGATGATAAACTACAGAACTCAGAACGTGTTCTATTCGTTCACTCATCAGGACATTTTACCCCGATTTAAAGAACAGCAGGAGTTTGCAAAAAATAATTTTCCAAAGCTAAATACATACAATTTTTTTCATTCTCATAGTTCACCTTAAAGTGTTCGATGAGGAAGTCTCGTGCAGTGGTGTAGATCTTGGCATCGAGGGCGTTAGAGTAGAGGGCGAGTGTGTAGTCATAGTCAAAGCCATAGATATCCACCTCTGAAAGACTGACTTCGTTATTGGCATAGATGGTGGACGAATTGAGCAGGTTACACACTCCAGGAGGAATCAGGTCTGGATGAAGAGGGAAGGAGACACATTTTTAGACAGAGAGTAGATCATTAGAAGCAAGGTTAATTTGCACCAGAACAAGACCTAGCTGGATACCCAGCACCTTCCAGGCTAGATCAGGTCTCCAATTTAATGGATTAGGCACCTTTACTCTTAAAAATACAGGTGCTAAAACGGGTTCTTTGAGCCGTGTCATAGAAGAACCATATTTGGCTCCATAAAGAACCACTGTTTTACAGGAGTTGTGAGTATGAAGAACTTTTAACCCTTTAAAGCCAAGCGTATCATATTTGATACATATTTGAGACCCCTGCAACATCAGTGTGACAATTAAATGACGCATCATTTTAAATAAATAAATAAGAAATGACATAAATAAGAAATACAATCAGATACATGTTTTCTGCCCCCTGGTGGATCATTCATGCACTACACACACCAGAAAAATACAAAAATACTTGGGTAAAATTTTAAAGGTGAATCAGAGTAGAAGAGGTTAAACAATTTTGTGTTCTATATATTCTTGTCATATAAGTGTTATTTAAGTTTCTTTTTAAGCAAACTTCAGAACATTTATATTGACTTCTTTAAAAATTTAAAGGTTCTTCACACATATTTTACTCGGTCAAAGACGGTTCCTTATGAACTACCTTTTTTTTTTAACAGTATTGTACATTAAACACATACATTAAAGCAACAATATGGAAAGCAGGCACTTCTTGCTCCTGGGCTCCCACTACAGTTGGGAAGTGTAATTCACGCCTCGAACCACCACTACAGGACATGGTTTTCTGGACAAGCTGAGAGATACAGAACCCTCACTGAAAGTGAAAGAAGCATGTGGACTGAAGTTGTAGAGTAATTTTACACAATTTCACACAAACAGGACTCTGATTACACAGCGTTACACAGTTCTCACGAGTGTTGTCCTGTCCGCTTCTCCAAAGTTACGTGGAGCAGTTGAGCCTGGAGCAGCAAAGCCAGCATTACAGTTCTCCCTATTGCTAGTGGAGCTTCATAATGTATTTGAAGCTGTTATTTTAAGGTAAGAATTTTACACAGTGTTGTGAAAATATATTAGGAACAAACACATAAATAATGTGCAGTTTCACTTTACACCCTTGTTTGGCAGCATGGAGAGAGAAACAGTAATTAAGACCATTTATTCCTTTAAAAGAGCACTGAGCAAAACCTCTGCCTTCTCGCATTCACATCAAGTCTCGATCTTAGCCATGTACTTTTTTGGGGGGGCTCCCGTCAACCAATCAGACTCATCACTCCTCAAGCCCTGGCCCAAATGTGCCACTTTGCTCACAAGGTTATAGGGTTTCGTCTTTTCCTATTTGCCATTCAAAGGAGTGCTCATGACCGCCATCTACGCACCCTAACGGCAGCCTCTGAATGAGGGCCACATTGATGCTGCCTCTTGCCCCAGTGTGACGTGTTCCCAACAGAACCAAACTTCAGCAATAGCTTTTAGTTTCCCCATTTTTCTATTCATGCTTCCATCAGACAGTTTAATGTGATCCATGGCTAGAGGAGGGATTCTACAGGCTGTGTTGATTTCGCTGATTTTAGCACAGACTTTACCTCAGATATCCGGCGTGCTTTAGTGGACAGAGTGCCTGAGTCTGAAACACATCATCTGCCACCATGTTAGTCCCTATTAGAAAGCGTAACACTTAACGGAACACTTTTCTACATCTGTAATTTTAACTCGATGGCTAGTTATGATTAATGCAATAACAACAAATTGCTGACTAGTAAAACATAATTTTTTCAACCCCTTAATGTACGGCCATAAGTACAGTGGGTATGCTCAGGGGTCAATTTAATATAACTGTGCATAATATATGATTAGTCCTGCACTCACAGTCAAGCTCACAGTCACTAGTTCATTTCAGATGTATCATGCTGCGGTACAGCAAAAACAACAACCACCTCTCTCTCCCGTCCACAGGGACACCGCTGGACTGTTGTCATCGATGGGAATACCAGGTAATATCTTGTTGTGTATCTGCACAGTTCAAACAAAGTCCTCTGCCAGGTCAGTGACAGGCCGCATGTCAAAAGAATGGTAAAGGTCAGGAAAGCAGCCAAAAAGGTCTGCCTAAAAATGCATTCCTAAATTTCCTTTTAAAGACACGAAGACAGCGAAATAACAGCAGAATGCCGTTACGCAAACACGCCATGGACACTTGGACACAGTGAAAACACACGGATTACGGAGTTTTCGGGATGAAGTGTTGACTCAGTTTTGTTTCTTTGTGTTTTTCTTTCAGTTTGTTCTCCCTGAGCAATCATAAAAGCAGCAGTTCAGTAAACACAGCCAGATTAAAAAAAGGGTCACTGGCTGTTGCCCAATCTGTCGCCGGACTCTGGGAGAGGACCAAGAGCTGGAAAGTGGGACAGTGACTCATAAACACCATCAAAACACAGCTGAGCTACGGTGTCTCTCTCCTGAACATCTATACACAGCAGGCAGTCTAGGCGGTCTGGAGGGTCATTCTGAAGCCTCAATTTGGGGCTCTTCAGGGATGTTTTTGAGGATTATTATTCTGTTGTTTCACCTGCAGTCTTTTAACAGAGGGTTAGACATCTGCATCCAGGATGTCCTGGTGTTCTGTGGAATTCCCTCTGTGGTTCTTCCCTGCACCCGTGCCACTGGCAGCAACACAACACCAAAGCACGACAGATCCACCCCATACTTCAGAGTTGGCAAGGTGCTCTTTTCATGAAATAACCATTGCTAATTGTGACCAGTCCACAGCAGATATAGATATATAGATACATAGATGTGTATGTATACAATTATATATAAAATTTTGGGGCACATCTGGGTTTGTTGACTTTGGACAAATATAAAATAAAATTAGACTTTTAAATAGGTAATAAAGGTAATACATATAGGTATTATATAGGTATTATAGGCAATAATATAATACATATAGGTATTATAGGTAATAAAGAAATACATAGCATACATAGCATCATTGATGTATGATATGTATTAATATAATTAATTTGAATATTTATAACTATTTTACAGCCAATTCAGGCAATTAAAAGAGAAGTAAGCAGGATTTAGCAGTAAATAGATTCGTTAGTACCGAAAGACCCCCATACCCAAAGACCCCCATACCGTGAACCAGCCGCTTCATCTCACTGTATCGGGCCCACAGGTAGGACCTCTGGTCCACCTTCAGCGCTGTTGAGGAGAAGGACCGTCCGGACACGTTCAGCGCCTCCTCGGAGCGCGCTTTGCCCCCGATCGGGTGTCTGGAGCTCGCAGGTGCAGGTGGAGGCGGTGGCGGTGCTGGTGGTGGCAGTGCGGGCGGAGAGGTGTTTCTGCACACCCCATCTCTGCAGGTCTGGTCCGCAGTGCAGGCGGAGCAGGGCGGTCCACGCTTGCCGGAGAAGGGTCTGTGTCTCCTCGCTAGCGGTGGGGTCCTGCTGCCGCCTTGCCACAGCGAGCGCCCGAGGCCCCCGACTCTCTGAAGGGACATTTTACACCATTTTAGAGGAATGTTTCAGCTCTGAACACCTCGAGGACGATCTGTGGCTACAACCACAGCTAACATCACCCCGCGCGCTCGGTCACTCCCGTAAAGTTTCCTAACTAAGCGGGGCTGAGGGGTGGGCGGGGGGAAGCATGTTGGCGGGGCGAAAGGTTTCCTATTGGCCGACAGCGCTGTCAGTTACCGCTATCAGGCCTGTCTCGCGTTGCTATGACACCGCAGGCAGCTGATTGGGCCTGATCTGGAATTCATGTGGATCCGCGTATTACAGACTGGGCGGGTTTATTCGCGGAGGCCATGAGCTACAGATCAGGTAAAAGCACAGGAGCGGAGTGAAAAGAAAGTTATAGAAGCCGGGTATTACAGAGCTCCTGAAATATCACAGTTTAATAAATCGTACTCTGAATATAATAAATCATTCCATTAATTTAATAAATGTCGTGGCATTTCATGTGGAATGATTCATTATATGTAGGTGATTTATTAAAGTGAGGGAAGGGATTGTTAAATTCAGGGAACAATACTGGGGTTTGTTAAACAGATTATGAAGGTAGAGGGAATGATTTAATTAATTGTTTTCTGACTTTAATAATTTATTCCCTCAATTTATCAAATTAAGATAATGGACTGTTAAGTAGAGGGAATAATTTAATTGAGAATTCTACTAATTCAAATTAATTTTTAAAAATGTAAGTAAACTCATTCATGGTGGTTCGTGATGAAATGCTTGATTTGGAGAAAGATTTGTTCATTGTGGTGGGAAATGGACCAGAGGTCAGAGGTCTAAATAATTTAATGCTTAAAAGCAACATCACAGGAAGTTGCTATACATGCAATTATTGTTTTTATTAATTAGTTATTGGTTACTGCCTAACTCCAGAGACAGTCATTTAAAATTTGCTTTTAGCTAAAAATGTCCAAATGACTTTGTATCTTACAGCAAAAAAAAAAAAAAAAACTCTTTTTAAGAGTAATCAAGAACAGACAGAAAAAAAACACCACCACAACATGACATTTTGATAAGTTTATTCTTATACTACACTTATTCCACAAAAAAAAAAAAGGTTTGGGACTGGCATATGAAAATTACATCTTTTTTGAAGGAGATCCTCAGTGAGAAAATGTATCAAAGGGAACCAGTGGGTTAAAAAGGTTAGAATAATTTAAAAGGCCTTTTTTTTTTTTACACCGAGGTAAGACATTTAATGAAGACTGAAGAACGTCTGTAGCTTAACATGGTATTATTCTTCATGGAGACCCATCAAGCAAACAAATTCTGCAAGGATCACAACACTGTCTTCACACGGTAAGTATGCAGGCCAACTACAACCACTCCACACAGGTATCATTAATACGTATTAGCATGCTGCTGACCAACTTGCAGGGAGGCAAGCGAGCAGGTTTCATCATGTGCCGACAGTTGAATAACTACAAACCACGAATCTTGGACGTACAACCACAAGCTCACTGCTCTGACAAGAACAGTTAAACTTATGGGGAACTATGAACAACATTTAATGCTAGTTACTGATGAAATGTGGGGAATGGAGAAATCAGTAACAGCACAGCAAAGCACAAACTTCAACTTTTTTTTTCTTTTTTTTCTTTTTTTACAAAAGTCAATTTTGCATTAAAACAAAAAAATAAACACCTACAGAAATAAATTATTTCAGCAAGTAGCTACAAAGTCAGTCAAGTCTAAAACCAAATTGACCCAGCAAAAAAACAAAACAAAAAAACAAAAAGGCACCATTTCCGATTCTAATTTCCTCCATGATGTGTTCCCTTTAGCCTAAAGTAGTGCCATATTGCTTTGAGAAAATGTCAACATTGTCTTACTTAAATAATTAAAAACAAGCATGGCTTTGTCCCAAACGTGTAACAGAGATTACTTGATATAACAGTGCTTTGTATTTAACCCTGTGATGAAGATAAAAAACTGGCAGTACTTCTCAAAAACTGGACAACCGTGATCTGTTTTTTATGCATGGTCTGGTTAGCAGCAAGACCTCCATACCTCTGCATAGACAACAGTTTTAGCTATGGATTACTCTGCATTAGCACACCTGACCACTGACTGAGGTACAGAGAATGAAATCGATCTGTGTGTTAAGGTCCATAAAGGGCAAAGCATCTATTGTTGTCGCAGGATTCACGAATGTCATCTTTAAGCAAACGAGGATGAATCCCAATCAGCAGGCTTTTTAAAACAGACGTCTGAAGGCAAAAGACATTGAGACTGATGTGTTGTTGAGAACAATGACACAGATGTGGGGAATGTAGCATATGAACATACATCAGTTCTGCACAAAACACTGTAGGACTGGTCAGCTCTTCAAGATCGTAGCTATTAAAATGAACCGGGTTTCAATTTCCACCATCATACACAAGCCTCTCTAAAAACAGCTGTGGTCGGACGTTTGTATGCACTAATTGTGGAGATGAAGGGCATGCAGTGTTGGGCTTTTTGAAATGTTCTTTTTCCTGAAATCAGGGTCAGAAATATACATTCAACCACTTCAGTGGTGCACAAGGTTCCAGGAACAGGCACGGTAAGGCATTCAACCCAAGGAGCGCTGTACCAACTGTTAAGCATGGTGGTGGTAGCAACATGCGCCGAGGTGTTTCGCTTGGAACAGGTACATTACACACAGTGGATGAAATGATGAAGAGAGAGAGGACTACCTGAGAATTCTTCAGCACAGCCTCAAAGCATCAGCTAGACACAGCTGAATGATGGATAATTCTGCCAGAGGCTTGTTGATGGCTACCAACAGCATCATGGTCAAGCTGCAACTTGCTAAATATCATTTAACCACATTTTGTATGTATTTGTCTGACCCTGTATGCATACTTTTGTCCCTGGGTGGGGACAGTTTAAAGAAATGATTGAAAGCCCAATACAGCCATGACATTCATGCCCATGAGGAGTGCATGTACACTTACCATTACCACAACCGAACATACAGCAGATAAAGACATCACAAGAAAAGTTGATCACCTCTAGTCAGTTTTTAATCACACGCTGGTCGTCTTCAGAGAGGTTTTTGGTGTAGCACAATGTCCATGAGAGACTGAAGGCAAGCTGTGAAAACTTGCCTTCTTCCAGAAACCCCACCATCATGAAATGAGATGAGGCTCTGCCCAGCTTTAGTTCCTCAAAGCTGCACAACACATGAGCCAACAGATCAGAAAGAAAGGGGAAAAAGAGGAGGGTGAAACAGGTCAGTGAAGAGAGAAAGAAGAAAATGAGGTAGAACGCAAGACACTGTTAAGGAGAACAAAGAACTTGACACAATGATTTAAAAAAAAATATTGAGAGAACAAACAAAATGAAAAAGGTTTCCAGCAACTTCAGTGCTTTGAACCCTAAAAGCAAACAAAAAAAAGGACATATGAAGAGTAAGAAAGAGAGAAAGAGGCCCAATGTGTTGTGGTCTGGGATGAGGTGCATGTCACGTCAGGTCTGGAGGGTTAAGGGTGGTTCTGAGCTGGGCATGAACACGGTCCACACACACTGGAGGAGGAGAGGAGGGGTGGTGGTGGTGGAGGAGCTTTCATCGCTGCAAAAACAGGCCGAGAGACACAGTCAATCAATCATATGGTCATTCATACACTGGAAACAATGACTGTAGACACAGACAGTGATGAAACAAAGAACAATGACGACAAATTCAAGGTATTAGGAGTCGTGAGAAGATTCAGCCGCAGGTCAGGAAATACAAATACATAAATAAGGCAGAATTTTCAGTTAACGTGTACAGTTTAAGTACCAGATGTTGGTGGGTGGAGTAATATAGAGTAATGAAGTTATGAAGGCTTTGGGGTTTCAGGAAATGAAGAAAATAAGATGTTCACAATTCCTGTGAACACCCCCCCTCCCCCTCTTCTTTAGATCATTTAACTTAATATACCGTTTGTAATAAAGGAATACTCCAGACTTTTCAACCAAACCCAGAGGTGAGAGATATTCCAAGTAGATAGATTTCTGATTTCGCACTGAATAGTCCTAGTTATGGTTAAGATGTATTTGAAACCAGCACCTTATATTAATGATCTTTACATCATAACAGTACAGGGTTTAATCATTTCTATGTTGCAAAAATCTTTTAGCAGTTTCAACTTTTCTCCCAATGGAGGAGTAAAATTCAGAGCTCTCCGATTGTTGTGTATCTATATCTGCGGCATTTGGCCTGAGACATTTTAAAAACAAAAGGGACAAGGTGTGGTAAATTAGCAAAGACGATCATTTTCCAGCACCTGCTTATTGGCGTCTATTACAAGTGTGCTTAGAGTCTGGTCAATGACCATTGCATAGAGGTGCAGCAGATTAGGTTCAGAAAAGAAAAGAAAAACAAAGAAATAAAGAAAAATGTTAAAATGCTGGAGTATTCCTGTAACTGAAGTCCAGTCATCCTCTCCGGTGCCATACCATTACTGGCAGTGGATGCTGGATTTCTGTCCAGCTGGGCATTTAAAATATCTAAATAACTCAAATCTGTGCACAGACAAAGATTCACTTTGTGCGTTTATGCTCAAGACTCATGGAACGGTTTGGTTCAGAACATCGTCTGGTTTGGGCTGATTTGCGCGTTGAATCATTGCCTGCTTGTCGTTTTTTGCGGACATCCTGCTGCCTTTCATGATCACGGGGTGGATTAGAGTGCTCCTCCATGCTACTAAAACTGGAGCTTGACCGATTTTCAACCCTAGAAGACGATCTGGTGCTACTAGTGACAGAAGACTTTCGATCCTTACTAAACTGACTGCACAACGGAGAGGTTTGACCACTAGAGGACGCAACACTCAAGCGTCTCTGAGCCGGCGGAGACTTGGATAAAGACGTGGAGGCTACAGCTGCACCCCGAAAGCGGTTTACAGAAGTTGCCTCCATGGAGCGCGATTTGGAAATGTTGGATTGCTTTTTGAGAACCAGGCGCTCAGAACTGGATTTTGAATGAGAACTTAAATCATTCTCCTGCATTTTCACCCTGGTTTTCCTCTCTGACCGTATGGCAACTGGTGCACTGCTTTTAGAAGCAAGGTTTTCTGAAGAACGTGAAGATGAAGGTGCGGTGCTGCTTACTGGTAAAGATGCACGACGCGTCTTGATGAATGTGTTATTTCGACATGGCGCACAAACTTTCATGCTTTTCGCCTGCGTGTCAGCAACTTTGGGCTGCCGTGAAAGTATCGCAAAAGGCCCTAAACCACCAAGCGTGTCGTCTAACGAGCGTGATGAAGCCGCCCCGCGGCTACGAACAAACGTAGCATCACGAGCGAGACCGACAGACACCAGACTTTGCGTGGAAGTGGACGGTAACGGCTCACTAGAGAAAGCAGACGACAATGAGGAAGAGGAGGAAGTATGTCTTACAGGGCTGCCATGAAGGCTGCGTGACAGTGCCTTCAAATGGCCACTCAGGCTTTGAGGACCAGAAGACGCCATCATCACAGGGCTGGCACGTGGGCTGCTCCTCATGGGACTCCGTGGAGCTCGGCCTGATTTGGTGCTCAGCTGCTTGGTGCGGGAACGTCGTGGGCTTCCCCCGTTGCTGTGGGAGTGCAAGGGAGCCTCCAAGTCCTCCAACCGCTGGGTTAAGGCCAGCTTCTGCTGGATAGCCATACGGAGGAGGGAGTTGAGTGTCTTCTTTTCATCCTCCGCAGCAGCTAGCTGCCTCTGCATCTCGTCTAATTGAGTTACATACTGGTCACACCTGAGGGAGAGAGAGAGAGAAGGGTACATGATGGAAAAGAAAAACACTAAACAGCACTAAACACATTAGCATGCCTAAATAATTCTCCATTAGGTGGTGGAGTGTTCCTTTGGAATTGGGCCATACAAACAACATATCCTGGGAAGCAGCAAATAACTGACTGCCAAAAATTATAACTGCTCTGGTTGTCCACATGGGGGCACCATACCCAAAAGTTACTACCATACTAAAAGTGGTCTAACTGGATTTTAATGTAGAGGTCTGCTTGTACCACCTGAAGCGAGCCAGCCTGCATATTGCTAGAGCAACATAATCAAGAGGGGTGAGATTTGATTACGGACATCACAACCTAATAGTCTACACAATGCACAATTTACTATCCAAACCCCACCTGGAAAGCAACAGAAAGCACTGAACACATGCTAAATGTTTAAAGGCACTTGTTATATCCTTTGGCCTTACTGTGCATTGCGCCAAGGGGTTTTCATGTAGAGTGTTAGCTTCATCATTGCAAAGTGCGCATGCACGACAGTCATGTCGCAGGAAATCTGAATCTGGCAGTTCTTCACATTGTCAGAATTTGACAAATGGATCAATAGAAAAGCTCCAACATGACAAGTCTGAGCTAAGGCTAAGCTAAATACAATAGACACAAGATATTTGTGTGACAGCAGCAATATACAACATATAGTTACAAGCCTACCTTGTTGGCTAAGGTGATTAAAAATCATGCTCCGCCTGATACCACTTATGCCCACTGTCGACATTGGTCTTGCGATTTACTGGCACTCAAATTTTATTTAAATTTCTGAGCCAAGTTGTATCAACTGTATCAACTGTTTCAGTATTAGCAGATTACTGCTTTAAAAAAATAAATCAGTTAAAATTAATATATTTGACAAATCTCTGATATTTACTGTACTCTGGAACAGCAGAATGTTTAATGCTGGACTACTTGGATAACATTTAGGGACTTTTAGGGGGTGCAAATACAGTAAAATGAAATAAAATTACTGCATTTCTACTACATAGTGCACCTATATGGTGGGTGTGCTCGACAAGTACAGGTGTAAAGTAAACATATCTGTATAAATCCAGCAGGCCTATTCTTGTACCCATTACATAATAGGTCCTTGACGTCAGGACACTGTACCGACATGACCTTTGACTCTTCCGCTTCCCTGCCTTTTTGCTCTCAGACCAGGGAGGCAGGTGGCTTCAAGTGCTCACAACAAGCCAGGAACCGTGTCCGTTAAGCTGCACGTGAGGATTGAGATAAGATGATTTATCTAGCTGTTTACACAGACCCTTTAGTAGCCATGCCTGTTTAATCCATGCAGCTTCTCAGACGTCTCCACAGTTAAACTACTCAATTCTCTTCCTTTGTCACTTATTTTGGTATGAGCTGGCAAAAACTAAAACATGTGGAGCACCCTGTACCTGCTAGCAAACATGACCCGTAGTGAGGAGAAGGTAGCTGCATCCTCCTTCAGAGCCTTCAGCTCGTTCCTCAACTTCACCATGGTCTCAGACACCATGGTCTTCTCAGTCTCGTACTTGGTCTTCAGGTTGCTTAGAGCTAGCTCTGCTGTCTGAAACACAAAACACAGGCATCATGTTACTCTGATTAAGGGATTAGCACAGGCCAGAAGAGAAGAACGCCAAGAACTGCTAAATAACAGTGTTTGATTGCAGCACTTTGAATGCATGTTGTACTCAGGGGTGCACGCAGCAAAGCGGACTCGCTATAATGCTAATAAAATAGCATGGCTTTTGGAAAAGGAAATATGTGCAGCTGTAAATGCTCAGGTCTGGGTGTTTGACAGTGTGTATATAAATTTGTGGGGGAGTATGTGTGTGCTGAGACAGAAGAAGGTCAGACATAGCTGGGGAGACTATTTCAGACAGTGATTTAGTACGACACCACACAAAACACAGATTTCAGAATACAGAGACTCTGATATCAAGCACCGAATTGCACACTTACTGCGTAGAGGTTAAACACTACGGTTTAAATGCAAAGGGTTCAGTTTAGGGTCCATTCTTATGCCTATGCACTTCAGACATAAAAGGGGAAAGTAAAATGGGTTCAACCACTGGTTAAATCCCTAATCCCATACTTAACACAAAACTCTTAAGCTTGAACTGTTTCCTGCAACATGAACAAAACAAGCCAATTAACTACCAACAAGCATAGAGACAAGCTACTGACTCTCAAAGACAGAGAAATCAATTTTCCTCTGTAGACTAGCCTCTCCTTAGGGTTCAACACTTGATCAAAGTGCAGAGAGCTGTGTCAGATAAAAAAAAAAATCCCACAAAAGGAAGGATCAGTGATCAGCCTCTGGATCAGTGAACAAAAGAGAAGGGCTTGACGGTGCACCTTAACAAAGACGACCATGCAGTGAAAACCTGTAAAACAAGCTGTCTTAGGCTCCACTGAATTAGCTCAAGGCAATGACTTTCCAATCACCTCAATAGAGGCAGTAATGGAAAGCAAAAGTGTGCTTACTAAACACTTTTTTCGGAAATAACCACACACACAAAAAAAGAAAGCATCGGGTTTCAGTGACCAACGAAAGTCACTGCAAACAGGTTCTGATGGACCACTAAGCTCTGCTGAAAACACTTCTGCATTGACCGTCTGAAAGCATGCAATGTGGGCTCCTATTTTAGAATGATTTGGTTGTTGACTGTCAAGATGATGCTAGAGGGAAGAATTTCAGTGCAATTAAGTAATACAACAGATTTACTGCCCAGCGAGAGCTTGTGTGGAGTGTGGAGTGGGAGCAGAACAGAAAGCGGAGAGAAGCTAGGAGCAGCTTCTTAAGACGTCAGAGAATCTGTGTATTCTCCTGCTCCAACACAGCTCAACCACAAGATGCCCGTTTCACAAACACTAGCTCTGTGTGACGTGAGAAGCACAGTGACGTGATCATTACAGCTCACACATTACAATCCATTTATTCACAGAGCAAGCCTGGGATCCCAGCACTGAGCATTGGTTCAAACCTTGTGCAGACATGTACATTTAAAGACATGTACTATTCTGGTGCATATTAGTGCACTGCAATATTTAATACAGGGACAGCTGCTGTGGACCATAACAACTATACAAATAGAAACACCACACCTATCACAAATGGGTGTTAAAAAAATACCCGTAATTTGTACTCTACTGGGTCATTTACGGCATATACAGTTTGGATCCTGATGACTGCCATGAAATTAAACGTCTTTTCCTCAAATTACATTGAGAATGGCAATCGCATCAGTTCACAGAAAATCAACATGTTCTTCACCACTTTCAGATTAAAAACTAAACACCTGCTGACTGGTCTTGGAAGCTAACAAATATTATTTAAACAGATGAAGCTTTCTCTGAAAACGAAAAACACAAAACCAACCCGGAACACTCACAAAATGTGGCCTTGGTTTGACATTTCAGTGATGTTCCCAGCTCTGATTGTCCCATAACAATTAAATGTTATAGCCATGGTTTGGATGAATAAAGACATGAACTGCTGCTGTACTGTGTTTAAGAGGAGGGATGCGCTGCTGGCATGAAGTTTGACAAAAGGCAAGAAGCGGTTTGTATACCACACGGAATTTTGAAATGTGGCGTTCTGATAGAAAGACATCTTAATACTGGACATGAATGACGAGTGCAATTACAGAATAGCCTAAATGTGGAGTAAACAATACTGCTGCTTCACTCCACTTAAACACTCTATGGTCTACGGTCTAAGTAGTCTGTTAGTCAAGCTAGTAGGGATTACAGACTAGATATATATCATAGGTTAGACATTTACAGCTCTTTTAGCCTTCCAGATGCCTTACACACAGGCAATAATCCTGCTGTTTAGTTCTTTACCTGTTTGTTTGCCTTCAGGACAGTCCTGAGCGTGGCGATCTGTTCTCTTTTGGTGCTGAGAAGAGACTTGAGCTTCAACACCTCCTCAAGCAATGCCTCGGCATCACGGTCAGATTCAGTGAAGCTCACAACTGATGGGGAGGGCAAGGTGCCACGCTGCCTGCACAGGTCCACAGCCACCTGAGGAGAAAGGGGGAGGACGGAGGAAAAATAAAAAGTGAAATAAAACCCTTTTTGATTTTGATGAACATGAACTTTTGGATCCCTCGATTTTGTTTGGTGCAGACATCTGGCAGCGAGCTTCAACCGCAAGTGTTAGGACTGGTAGGAGGTCTGGCAAAAGGCAACATTAGTGGATTTGAGGGATGGAGATTTATATTTGATTTCAAAATGATTCACATTTTCTGCTCAACTGCCCAAAAAGCTGCTTAACGGCTTTCTTAAAACCTGACATTTTCCCTATTAGGATTATACATCAAAGGTTCCACCACTGAGCTCTTCCCTTTTGGTTCAAATTTTCCAGGACAGACAGACTTTGGCATTCAAAATAATCAGCCAAGTTACCAGGACCATTTCAAACACTCAAAAACAGAACTGTGTGCAAGCACTGCAAGCGAAAGTGGAGTAAACAAAGGTGGTAGCAATAGTCATTTGCTGTTCGAAACCCTGATTTGTTTATTTACATCTTATTTTATGTGGGGTCAACAAATATGTTTGTGTTTAGCCTTGGCTTCATTTCAGCCATGACGGAGAACCAAATGTCAAACAGATGCACACCAGGTTCTAAGAGTAAAAAAGGCTGAATTACTGGGGAAGCTTACTACAGGGAAAAAGGAAGCAAAAAAAACCCCACACACACGCCACTAAACAGACTGGAATAATGAGATCTATCCAGAATGTACTAATGCAGATCAGATACATTTCAACTAAGCATGTTAATAGCTTGAAACAACCTCATTAGTACCCTCATCAAAACTGCATCCTGACCTCCATTCCTCTTCTTGGAAAGGCTGTACAATAGATAAAAAGGCCACACTGCTACATACCGCAATAAAGCCTGCAACACTTAACCATAACAACAAGGTTCAGGTTTGGCATGCATTACTTTGACCAATATTATTCACATGTGCAGGATTACATGAATTCCTACATTCATCAAAAACACCCATAAAAATTAATTTGGAACTTCTGACGTTGTTAACAACACTCCCAACAAACAATGAATAATTTGTAATTTATGCTCTTTGCATAATGCCTTCTACTGCAATAGCCAAAGCCAATAGTGTGATAACAGAACAACAATAAGGGTCAGGGTTCAGTGTCAAAGTTTGTGTCATTAGCTTTGCAGTGGAGCTACAGATTTCGGGAGACTGACTACTTCAGCATTAGACAGATGTATTCATTTAACTAATAGTTC